>NW_016179205.1:2689-7406 GCF_001687245.7 Rhagoletis zephyria | reverse complement strand
TTTTAAAAAAAAAGTTATCAAGCTCTTAAAAAATCACCCGTTACAAGGTGGTATCGGTAGAGCAAACACAAAAATTACAATAACAAACTATACGCACAATGATCTTGAAAATTGCCACAAATGTACAACAAACACATTTTTTTTTACATTTAGAAGTACCGCGGTAAAAATGTTTTTTTTCTGCCAAGATCACCTTGTTTAAATTCGTCTTGGATTAGGGCAAGGATTAAGATCAGGGCTGCCACCTCATCAACATTTTGTGGACCACAATATGCAAGTAAAAAGGACCAAAATAAATTAAAACGTACCATTTTCTGCCGTCCACCAAAAATATATACAGTGTTTTAAACAAGTGATCACGTGCTTTTTTTAATATTCGTAATGTTTTTCGAAATTTTTTTTTTTCTATAAACAATTTGGCCTTATCGAAATTTCGAAGCTTCTTTTGGACTTAGGAAATTTTCCTTTAATTTACTAAAACATAAAACATGGACCATTACCGTTTCTAAGACGATGAATTTTTTAATTTCTGTAGCCTACTGTATCAAAATATGAGTTTTCATAAAAAGTGGACTTAGCAGCTTTTCACTCTAAGCTTGCGATATGTATTCCTATGTCAGACGAAATAGATTTAAGAAGATTTTAGTTTGAAAATACTTTTGATAAGGATTGCCACCTAGTTGAAAGGTCGAGGAGGTTCTATGAAAGTTTTAGTTGGAAAATAATTTTGTTTTGGGTTGCAACCTATTTGAAAAGCCAAATCTATCTATCGCGAAGGTATTTTTTATGCAGATCATTAGATCTGCACCGTTCGATCGAATTTCAAAAATAAATTGGTTGAAAAATTTTTTGAATTTAGAACTTTCTTGATTTAAATTAGAGAAACCGAACCATGCGAGTCTTCTCTCCACTCTGAAACAATTGGACGGATTTAGATGGAGTTTGGCATAAGGATCGCTTATAACTACGGTGACCATCCGTTTTATTTTAAAGGACAGTCCTTTATTTTAACACCCTGTCCTTTATAATTTTTTTCAAAATAAAGGACGCCTTTTGTCCTTTATTTCTTGAACTGTCCTTTAAATCAGCTCTGCATTTTTCAGAGGTAAATTTTTAAACACGGAATATGAAAAATAAAAATGTCCCTTATAAAATATAATGAAAACCTTCCTCAGTTTGTTTCGCACCCCACTTAAGGGCTCTTACTTAATCGGTAATCTTTGTACAATCTATAAAGCACAGGGAAAGTTGTGCTCAGGAACGTGTTGCACGCTGAGTTTCCAGTTCCACTGAAAGAGAACAATAAACCCCCTGTTGCACAGTGGTTCAAAACTGGCATTTGGTGTTCGTAATTCACTGGAGCCTTCATTTTTTGTCACTTAATTTGATAATTTTTTTATGAAAGCTTGTAGTATTTGGTTATATCAAATTTTTTAGTGAAAAATGCAGAAAAAGTGGCAATTTTGAAGAAAATGTATTCTCCTGTTCCAGTTAATAAATATTGCATAACAAAGAGTAGTTGAAAACAATTGTACAAACAACGATAAAATTACAAAAAAAAATGTTATAAAAAACAGTTCACCAAAATATTTTTTTTTGTTTTTTGGTAAAAATTGGTTGAAAAATGAAGACTCCGGTGAATTATGAACATTAAATTCCAGTTTTGAACCACTGTGTCCTGGCTTCGGCGTGCAGTATGAATTATGGTAAACGCATTTTGGCAGCAAAGGATGGCGAAGTCCTGGAAAAGGATTTGGCTTCATTTTTCGGAATCGGTTAATTAACTGGTAAATATCTGATTTAAATTACGATATGGGTAAGGTACTTTTATCATACAAGTTGTATGTACGTATTTCCAACTCATTTTGAAAAAAATGTCCAACAATTGGAACAGTAATTGGGTTTTTCTAAGATTTTTTAAATGTTAAATTCCATTTAGGTGTTTTAACGCCATGCGGGTTCACTAGTATTATAGTAATACGGGAAATAGAGAAGAAGAAGTTTTACTTCAGGTGCAAGTGGAATTTTTAACATAGCAATGCTTTATAAAATATGAAGATTTGGATGAATAAGAGCCTAATAACATTATAACATAACATAAAATATCATTAACATTCTGTACGACCTAAAGCAGTTTTCTTAGTTCATTAGAAAATTGAAACTTCTGAAAATTTATAAATAAGTATGATAGCGACTTTTGCAAGAGTAGTTAATATTTGATACTATTTCTTCAGAATATAGAAATATTTTGAATTACGTTGTTAGTGGACATGAAATTATTTTAAATACTGATACGTTACCCACCAAAAACTAAAAATCGAAAAAATTTTACATTACGCAATTTGCAAGTGGACTACTCATGTATATAAGTGGGTTGACAGCTTTTAATTCGGGCAGCAAAAGTAAAAGTATGTAATTTTCAAAGCTTGACTTTGAGTTCGCGCTTTTTTCTTCATTTCACCCAAAATAGCTGCGCATGAAGACAAATTATGGACAAGTAAATTTTATTTGATTTTTTGATAATAAACAACATGAAATTTTCAAAGCTTGACTTTGAGATTGTGTTTTTTGCTTTTTTTCTTCATGTGTTGTTTATTATAAAAAAAAAAAAAATAAATAAAATTTACTTGTCCATAATTTGTCATCATGCGCCGTTTTTTTTTTGGGTAAAATAAAGAAAAAAGCCCGAACCAAAGTCCACCTTTGAAAATTACATGTTTTTACTTTTGCTACACGAATTAAAAGCTGTCAACTATTATTTTCTTAAGGGAGACGAGGGAAATAAAATATAAATATTCTCCGTTCTCACTCACTCGCTTTAGCGAAATGTAAAATTTGGCATTTGCATAACAATTGTCTAAATATTTTCTTCTAACTTCTAACAACTTCTAACAAGCTGTATGTATTAGAGGACAGTCTAATTAGTGCAAAGTTCAAGAATAATTTTGACATGTCCCATTACTCTTTTCCTTCTCACACCAGTCTTTACATGTACTCCCGAAAACAGTGATACTTGAAATTTTATAAAATGAATAAGTTGTGTGAGTTTTCTACCAAAACTCCTCGAAAATCCCAACAAACCAACCAACCTACCAAAAGCCTTATTTTAAGAAATGAAGCTACCAATTTTAGTCCAATTGGACTGTCACGGCAACACTGCTATCAATTATACCATTGGAAGCTCAAGTAAGTGTGTAATATTATCACTACAGACGTAAAACATCTTTAAATAGGCTCAAGTAATTTTCTCTTTTCTGCATAGATTTCCCGATTTGAATCAACTTTCTTGGTTGAGTCGCGCATCCGTTCAGCACTAGACAATTTTCCTCCTTTTTTCAAAATTCAGATCCGAAACACAACATCTTCAAGATGGTACAAGGCAGGTACAACATTTACATAAATTGGAGATAAATCCTACGAATTTATTTATGCAAAATGATCGATCTAAACTTTTTTCTGAGTTATGCCTCTCTTGATGATTGATGGTGTGCGATATGTACACTTAAATATATAAATGCATATCGTCGATGTTTTTGCAAAACCGCCCACCGCCCAACGGCAAAGCCGCCTATCTTACGGCACTCAAATTTTACAGGAGAGCTTCTTTGAAGGCATTGCCGTTATAGGCGGTATTTTCTCTAGCTATTATTATACAAATCTGTCTTTTTAATAACGATTTTTATGCGTAAATCTGGATGCCTGGAGTTCAGGGTTACCAAATCTCATTTTTGCCACAACGGCGATTTAGGCGGTTTTGCAACTGGTCGATGGGCGCTTTTGCAAAAACAGCGGCGATATGTTTATATATTTTAGTATATTTTCTGAAGTATTTGGTGATTGTAACTATATACGGAATTACATTGTCCATTTTGTTACATTTATGGGCCATTTCGTGCTTTCATCCAACCAGTAAAGTATGTGATTGCACCGTGTCAAATTTTGTACACATATATATACATATGTATGTCTGTATGTATGTATTTACTTTTTGCCATTGTTTTTTTTTATTTTTCCTAATTCTTCCAAATCTATTAAACTTTATTTAATTGCATATATACTAACTTTGATTTTACAATCGGCGCCGCCGGAGAACACTTGATTATTGTGGTAGGCCAGGCAGGTGATATCACCCTCGTGCTTCTCCGTCGACAATTTATCCACTTTTGCCATTATACACGTATGTTTTTATTACCAAATGGCAAGAACTTTTCTGTGTAATACGTGTTTTTGTATTTATTTTACTCTTAAAAGATTTTTGTTTGCCGCTCTTTAGGCTGCTGCTTTCAATTAAATCTTAACAATTTACAGTGGAAATACTTGTATTCGCAGTTATTTATAGGCAACAATTTTCGCTTCTCTTATGTGCAAAAAATATTGCTATGGAAAATTATTTTCTACTCTCAAAACTTCCGGAAGATTCGCGTGCCATCAGAAGCAGAAATTAAAACACGACTGATACATTATTTCTCGAAGGGCTATAAAATCTACTGAGCGGAGAGAAGAGCATTTTCTAAATTTAGCGTAATTCAAAAATAAATTTATTTCGTTGGTTACAAGAATGGCATAACACAGAATCGCTTGATTTATAGCTTCAAATACTATAAAAACTGAACTTGAAATTTATGGATGTATGTATGTATATTAGGGTGGTGCAAAAATGCATGTGGGAGAAAAAGTAAAGTCGGAACCTTTATCCTCTCACCCTCTGGGATTGTTC
>NW_016179205.1:0-1729 GCF_001687245.7 Rhagoletis zephyria | reverse complement strand
GGTTATTGTCCGATTTTGCCCATTTTCAATACCATCCGTCCTACGCCCGAAAGAAGTACACGTACCAAGTTTCGTTAAGATATCTTAATTTTTACTCGAGTTATCGTGTGCACAGACGGACGGACAGACGGACGGACAGACAGTCACCGCTTAATCGGTTTCTCTTTTCATTCTGATCATTTATGTATACATTTGTCTATATCTATCTCGATTCGTTTTGCCTGTTACAAACAACCGTTATGTAAACAAAGTTATAATACCCTTGTGCACAAGTGCGCTCGGGTATAAAAAAAAAATCGCGTTTTTCGCGTATTTAAAAAGCTCTAGCAAAGAAAAAAAGGTGATAGAACCTACCACTTAGGCTCAAATTAAAACGGGCAGGTCCTTCTGCACTTGGTCCTTCCATTGTGTTCGCGGGCGCGTTTGCCTTCGTGGTCCACCCATGGGTGCGGTGTCGAAGGATCTTTTCACCGGAGCGTCGTCATCCATGCGTACAACATGTCTAAAAGCCCAGTTATGCATACTTGCACTGCTATACCATGTTTACGTAAAAATCAAAACCCAACAGAATTCTACGTGTTAATTGCTATGCGTTGGGTAACCGCTTACACGCAAAGCCCGTTTAACAGATTCTTATGTGACAACTCTCATGTATTGTATTTTGATACGCTTAACTATGTCCATGTCGTTAAAAAGATCATACAGTTCGTTATTCCACCTTCTTCAGTACTCGTCGCAAACGCGAACGAGTCCATAGATCTTGCGTAGATTAGTTCCCTTGAAAGCCCCCAAAGCCTTCTCATCTTTGTTAAACATCGTTTATGTTTCTGCGCCATATAAAAAAAAACTGGCATGATGAGAGATTTGTAAAGCGTGATTTTTGTTCGTCGAGAGGGGGCTCTGCATTTCAATTGCCACCGAGCCCAAAGTGGCACCTGTTGGCAAGAATTATTTTCGCTTGACGTGTGCCCCATACGCGAAGACTTTTTATGTGTTGCCAGGAGGTACTTAATCTTGTCCTCGTTCACCGCCGGACCAACCTCGTTAGCTTCTTTTTCCAAGCTGCAAAATGCTGTGCTGACGTCCCTGAGTTTCAGGCCAACGATGTTAATATCATATGTACATATATGGTGCCGCGCGATTCAGTCCTGCTGTCAAATAAAAAAAAAGAAGAGGACTCGAAGTATGTGGAAAACACTAATAACACTGTGCGACACTATAAAAAAACGGGAAGTTATGTATATTTTCTGGTAGGTATTTTCGAGTAAAACCAGAATCGAAATATGAAATTTGCCAAAGACCACCAAAATCTTGATTTACAGTAATGCGCACTTATAAACTTAACTTAGTTCACTATGAACCGAGTTTTGCTTTATTGACGGGTTTAAAATATGAAACATGGGACTTTCGAACGTTATATATGTGAATAAAGAAACCTTAAGAGATCTGAGTGTATTTACCCAGCAAGCACATTTTTTTTTTACTTTTTTCACCTTTTTTCAAGTTTGGTGAGGTTCTTACGCACTATTTTATAGGAAATCCATACTAGTCCTAAATTGATTGTAAAACTAAATTTAATAGCAAAACAAACGAGTGTTTGTTTTCTAAAATCGTACGAAAGTTTACTGAGTTATTAAACTATTTATGAAAAGAAATTTTTTCAAAAATATTATTTTTGGCCATGGTGTAATAATAACAAGGTTTTGTCAGTAACTTAACCTCACTTTTT
>NW_016179204.1:0-7406 GCF_001687245.7 Rhagoletis zephyria | reverse complement strand
ATCACTCCGTTACACAATGAATATTAAACGAATAACCTTGAAGTTTTCCCAAAAAAAGATATACGTCTTTATTGCACTATCTCCATTGGTTTTGTCCAACCATTTTCGCTGGTACACGAGCTTAATTGCAGCAATTTACACAGCCAATAAAAAAAAGCATTTGAACTCACCAGCACCGGCAACAGCAAAGTCTGCTCCCTGGGGCGCATTCACAACTAATCCGCTGTGTGCTGCATTTACACACACACACACACACACAAGTAGATGTTTGCACTGCAAGCATATTTTAGTTTTTGGCTCGAGCTGGCCCAAGGTTCACAGCAATCAAAGCCGGTCAGTCGGCCAGTGCGGCAAGTTTCTCAATAAGCTTTCTTTAATTTTTAATGCCCTCATTTATATTTTACTACTTATTACATCTTTTGCGACTTGACCTTAGTACGTTTGCGTTTGCGTTTTTAGAAGGCTAAAATATTTAGGTCGTTTTAATTTTTTTTTTAAATAATGCAAATTTATGGGGTGAATTAAAAATTAATGCTGTTAGTCGACATTATTAACGAATTTATTGAAAGTATTTTGGAATTTACCTCCTGTGTAAATTTTCCACGCATCATCAGGATTTTAAGACCTACACAAATTTAAACACAGCCGAAAATAAGTTTGCTTACAAAAGCGTTTTCATAAAATATCTGCTCTTACCCTTTTTTATCAACAAACATTCAAGTGGGTCCCTTGGGATCTAAAAATATTTATGCTTTAAACGTTGAGAGAAGAGAAGAATAAAATACACCACAAATAAAATGGCGTCGCAAAAAATGTTTAAATTATGCGAACATTGGCCGTAATCTGATATTTATTCACATTCGGTATATTTTAATTCAGCGGTGCACAAATATAGCTTGAAATACCACTGATCACCACACACCGTGGGTAAGAAGAAAATTTTTTATAGAAGAAAATCTTAAAAACCCCTTTTCTATGTTGCTCATACGCGATGCGGAACGTGAATGAAAAATGAAATAAACATCCATATATCTATGTATATGTTAGGGGTGTAAATTTTCCCGCTTTTTATGATTCCGGGATTTTCGAGATGTGGTTATCACAATCCCGGCATCCCGGGAATAGTCCCGGGACTTAGATATTCATTACTTTTCAACAACTTAAATCGAAAAAAATTGCTTCTATCTCTCCTACCATAAAATAAATAATAAATAAATGGGTTTGAAACCTACTTTTTTTTTGTTTAAAGTGGCGTTTTAATTTTTTATCTCTGACGTCAGGATTTATTTTAAAGGACTTTGTGATTTCAAAGATATGATTAATTCCAAAAATTCAATGCAATGTAGAATAAAAATATGGGTACCAAATGAAAGAGGGAATTTCTTTAGAATATAAAAATAAAAAATTTTTGGATTCACAAGGACGAATAGGTAATTTTTTAAGCTGATAAAGTTAGTAGGATGAAATTCGAGGATGTTATCTAGTTTATATAAGTCATTAACATATAATTTTTTCAAAAGCAAATATTGCGAAATTTCAAGGATAAAATTTTAAAAGAACATTTTCAATATTTACTAGTCCGTATGTACCAAAAGATTGAATCTGATTAAATTCTACAAAATTTCCTCTTTAAGTTGATACCCATACTTCTTCTCTAAGCACATTTCACTGCATTTTTTAAATCATTTTTGGTTTACTGACGTCAGAGTGAAAAGCTAAAAAAAAAAACAATTTGATTATAGTTGGCTCATTGTTTCGCGAATATATTGATTTTTGTGTGTAAAATTTACTATCGCAAAGTGTTATATGTAAAATTAGAAAGACATTTATAAAAAAATATCAATTATTAAATAAAAAACAGAAATATAGCCAACAGTAGTCAAGAAAATGACTTTTCATTATTGTCATCAGTGCAAATTACAAGTCCCGATTTGCCAAGAATCCCGGGATTTATTGGACCTAAAAAGGCCGGGATCCCAGGACTAGCATGCCTAACTTTTCATGACAAACTTTTTTTCTGGGGCGGTCTAATATACTACATACGCATATATGTATTTATTTCAACGTGGAAATTTAATCTTAATCAGCACAGTGTTAGTTTAGAATTAACATACACGGAGAAGTAAATACCTATGTATTAGAGGGCTGCATGAATTCATTCAAACTTCTAGCCAAACAAAGTACAAAAGATTTGAATATTTTACTTCACATACAAAACACTCAGCGTTTGGAATTTTGTAAGTTACGAATATACATTTTGTTTTATATTTTCTACCTTCAAATGGAAGAATGTAAATGAATGAATAGAAAACATTCAAATTATTCAAACTCATTTCGGTAAAAGTTTTTTTCTACAAACAAGTGGTTTCGTATATAATAGGAGCGCAGCAATACATACATGCAGACATATGTATGTTTGTACATATGTGCATATTTCAATTCAATTTTCACTTTGTTTGAATATTGTAATGTCGACACAAATGCCATAACAGCTATTCACTCAAATTCAAAAATTGAAGCCAAAAATCATTCATTCGTTTTGTATATGAATAATTCATAAGCGGTTTAGACTGCATTCATGCAGGCCTCTACTATGTACGTATGTTCGTGTATTTTTGTTCAATTTAAATTAAGGTAGAGTTTGTGGAGTATAACTAAAATATTAATTTGAACGCCATCGCTAATTATTTCAATAGATGATATCATACATATCGCTACCTACGGGTGGAAATGTGCCAAGTCCACTTTTTTCAAAATTTAGTTTTTGATGCAGAATGACAGATTATGCGAAATTACATTGGTTTTTCGCCTCTCCTAAGCAATTGCAAAAAATGGACTTAGCACCTTTTCCCCCTTAGGTAGCGATATATGTATATGTACATACATGCAGAGATAGTGCATAAGGGTTCCGTTACATACTGCCTAGCTTGGTGCATAGATAGCATAAGTAGCATTATTGAATAATTTTGATGTTTTGTTACATGTGTTCAAACAACAACAAAATTATCCAGTCATGATATTTATGCTATCTATGCACCAAGCTAGGCAGTATGCAACGGATCGAGAATACGCCTATAGTTATACAGCCAATGAACGACAAAAACAAATATTTTTAATTTAAAAAAAATTAGAAATGGTGAAAGTAAATGGCGCATTGCTTAAATCTATGTTTACATGCGCAACCAAATGCGAATGCAAAATAATTATCTGTGCAAAAAGTTATTCATGCATAGGCACGTATACACATACAAACATGTAATTTTGCGTACATAACGTGCAAATAAAAGCAAACCATTTTTGGTATTAAAATTAATTTTGTAATTAAATTTTGAAAGTAGTAAAATTTTTAATTGGCTCTTAAACTGTTTAAAAATGTGTATTTACTTAGTCACAAGTTAAAAATTGTATTTGTACAAGTTCACTATTTCTTAAAAATGTTCTGGCTTTGCATTAGTAGATATTGGTATATCTAAATGTGATGACCAGTTGCCTAGCGCTCAACAATGTTTGGAAAAACGTACGAGTGCAATATGTACAATGGAAATTTACAAAAAAAAAGAAAATAAAGTAAGTGTTAGTCATTATTTACACAAATAAAACACAAACTGTTTAGGTAGTTTTGAATTCAAAAAAATAAAAATAAAAAAAATTATAACAGTTTCATAATAAACCACTTTTAGAACTTTTAGTGGTACAGTATATTCCGTTTAACTGCCCATTCCCTTAGGTGCACTTTCCGCTTGCGATGTACCGTCATTTGCAATCAGTAGTGGTAATGAAGACCCAAAACAAAATAATAATGCCCCCATAGCGACTAGTGTTAAAGAGGCCTGATCGCATTAAATACTAAAAAAAAGAATCATGAAAAACAGTGTTGAAAAAAATTTTAAATCTAAAACAAAACAAATCGCAGTTTTGGTTTCTCCGCTTTGCTGCACGTTTCGCTTAAGTGCACCAACTCATTTGCAGTGGAAGTAAATGCAGCTAATATACTATACTACACCTTAAAAAAATATATTTAAAACCATGGTACTCGGTGTGGCTAACATTGGGTATAACATATAAAAAATATCAATGGTTATGCAGGGTTAAAATTGGTTACAAATTGAATACAAGTGCACTAGTTCAACACCAGTGGAGTTCATTCCACCAGTAGCTGTTACATTTGCATATATTAAATATGTATATATGTATAGGAGCATACGCCTGCACATACAAAATAAATAGCAAACGCATTGTAATTAATATTTCATTGAAACCTTTAAGCCATCACCGGACATTAATTACGCATATTGTTTACCATTATTTTGCGCGCATACTACATACACACATACGTATGTATAGTATATAAATATACAAATACTTGTTAATACGGCAACGGCCACAGCTTTGATACAGCTTTGGTAGGAAAAGCCCATTGCTTAGCGCGTACAAACATGAAAATGTGATACGTGCATACATATCTAACTATGTGTATCCATGTTCGTTTATATGCATGAATATCAGCATAACTGTTGTCGTGTTAATCCACACATTTAATGCGAAGTAAAAAGTGGTAGGGCGTTGTTAAATCACTGCAGCACTTACAGCGACATAAATTGCTTTAATCCGCCCTATGCGCGCACACCCACATACACATCTCTCAATTCATAGTCCTTTGTGCGCATTTATACATAACTATCCTACAGCGCTCTTATTTTGCGACTTGCAGTAGCTCCATTCGCTCTTATGTACATATGTACTTATGTACTTTTTTTATACAAATGCTCTAGAAACATTTCTGCATAAAAAAAAACAAAATTCTGAATTAAATATTTTCACTGGATGTGCAGCTGGTTTTTGTATCTGCGTGAATGTGCCTCGAGCCTTTTTCGATTACCATTTCGATTTTCTCAACGTTTTTTTTTTCGATCATGTTCCACACCTTTTTGTTTGTTCTGCATATGGCACAGTGCCGTGGTACATTGCCACCATTGTTTTTATTGTCCATAAGTCATCGTTCTTCTGGAGGCAAGTCAGTATCAGCACTGCAGTTTTTTCGACTGAAAATATATATTTGCAGTGCTAGGTAGTCGGTAATTAAATTTTGGTTTTTCATAAGAAAGCATTTAAAACAATTTATGTCTTATAAGTAAGATGTTACGCCATAAGAATTTAACAATATTCCTGGTGCATATGTATAATTAGAGATTTCAAACGATTTCGAGCTGATTTAAAAATTTACCACTACTCGGCTTTGCTACACTGACATACCCTAAATTACGCTAAAAATAAAAATAAAAAAATAAAAAAAATTTAGCTTTAGCATGGAAAATGTTACCCAAACGCCATGTACGAGGATGTAGGATTAGGGCCAAGTACGATGTGGCGTATGAGTAACATTATTTCCTGCTTCTATTTCATACAAAAAATTATTTTATATTTTCATTTGATCATTCAAAAGTAATTTATTTTTCCATTGATTTCGATCGTTAATATTTAGCTTGACGTTTTCGCAAAAGAACGGGCTGCAGAGAAGAATCGTCAATGAGATTCTATAGGCTATCCTTAACAATGAACCAACTTTTGCAGCACATGGTAGCAAATGGGTACGAAGTAACTGTAATGGCGGCAACGTTCGGTTCAGTGTAAGTTCCCTCGGGCATTATTGAGATCGCTTTCGATGCAATGGTCAAACATCTGAAGTGATCAAATAAGCCTTGCTAAGAATGAATTAGTTATCTTTCCTAAGCCAGAAAAAGTGTTGTGACTCTCGCACTCCCTCAACTACTGAATTTTCTAAATTAATGCCAAGTAAACTGTTCTGGATTAAGACAGAAAAGAAATTATTAAGGCAATAGATTTGTTTATCATGAAGATTATCTTAGAAATTGGTACACTGTTTAGCGGTCAATACTCATAAAATGCACAGCTATTCTGGATATGATACAAATAAACATCGAGTTATGCCCAAGCGATCAATTGCTTTGCGTCCACTAACGGCTTGAAAGTGATATTGCATCTAGACACCTTCAGAGGTGGCAGCAAGGCTGAAAAAAATCGACTCATGGGTGGGTCAAACTTAGTTAATTCAGCTTTCTTCGACACTTCGACGACGAATATAACAAGATCGATGGTGCATATCCCAGCACATACCAGAAATGGAAAATAAAATTTTACTCAAGCTTTGAGAAAGAAGCAAAGCAGAACGGAAAAAATTCAAACTTCCTCCTAGCAACAAAAAAAGAGCCCTTGCTTATTGGGCGCCGTTTCTGCTTAGAAGTTTTAACGGACTTTGTTTATTTAAGAGCCAGCATAAAGATTACTACTACTATTAGCTTGGGATCGACCCGAGCATAACTCTAGCCAACTGGCCTTTATTTAGATTTATTGGAGAGCAGATACCCATGGATCTTCAAAGAAAACAAAAATCAACCTTTAAAATTCTCTTATCATTCTTGTTCGCTCATATGTCACAGTAATTCGGACGATGTTTGATAAAGAAAGATGTCTTTCGGTGTTTTCGAACAAAACTGGCCAAGCTCCGGTTGATTGGTCTATCTAATTGGTATAACCAACCGACCTATACATGTAAAAGTCATTTGTAGATATACGGAAAAACGATGTATTTGTGTCGCAAGTACTTTGAAATTACAAAAGAGCTGAAAATAATACTTGTTCCCATTTTTTCATTATCGCCAAATAGTATCTAATGCCATAAGCTTTTATACAGATAGCTCCAAGCTTGCATGGAGAGTTAAGGGAAGAATATTTTCCCTTGAACTGAGACTAAATACAGCATTTCGACTCCCCGACTAGTCTACTTTAAATCAAGCAAAAGTGTTGGTCACACATAGGGCAGCAGAGCCCGCTTAAGGTCCTACGCAGAAGAAAGAGATTGAACAAGTTTGAAAGCTTGAAACTCACATATAGAAAATGCGACCCTGCGTTATGCACCATTTTTAAACACCCTTTCTCTGCTACCCAGCAGCCGGATACCAACATTCGCTATCTCCAAAAGATAATTGAAGGCAACATCTAAATACATGGCCTTCATGCTGCCAGGTTCCGCTGATTACACATTACATCTGTTACTTTTGCATGTTGCATACCTTTAGGCCCCACTGTTTTTCATTTAGAGAAATTCGGCGACGAAAATTTTGCGTAACGATTGTCAGAATTCCACTGCAGATTGTTATTCATATTTTCCAAATTTTATTTACTTAATTAATTTTATCTTTTCGACAAGTGATAACTCTATTAAAAAATTTCTAAATAAAATGCTCCAAAAACTTACATCTCCTAAAAAACTTAGAAGATTTTTGTTTGATACTTAATAACTTGCATTAAATGGTTGTTGATGTAGCAACCCTATTCACAAATGTTTTTATACCCGAGCGCACTTGTGCACAAGGGTATTATAACTT
>NW_016179203.1:0-7406 GCF_001687245.7 Rhagoletis zephyria | reverse complement strand
AACCAATAAAATAAGAAGTTGAGCCATTGCAAATTGTTGCAAAACCACAACCATATAACTAACCGACTAGTCAGCCGGCCAGAGCCAGTCAGAGCCAGTCGGGCAAGCAGGCAGGCAGCCGTCCAGCAGCGAGTTAAACCACAAATTCCAGCAGCAAAGGCAGTGAGTAAAATGACCGACATATATACATATATATGTATAAATATTTGTATTTGTTGCTGACTGCGCGCAGACAGTGTGTCGTCAACACACTACATACAGTACTAGTTTACATTTTAAGCTGCCACCCTTCCAACAGCCATTTGTCGCAAGTATTTAATACGTACATATGTACATACATACTCGTATAAAAATTTACAATTAAAACCATATGTAAATATGTATGCAGTTTAGTTCGTCTAGCGAGCGGCGACCAGCTTGCTTGCACCCACCTGGCTTTTCAGCGCAACCGTCAGCTCTGTTTGTTTTTTTCTTTTACGATTACACCCGCAATCCCTTATTCAGTGAATGTATTTTATATGAGTTGGGGGTATTTCTTTTTTTGAACTGGTTTTGCATGAAAATATCGCCATGAAATCGCAGCGCTGCGATTGTGATGAAGGCAATAAAATACGAGAGCAGAAAAATAAACAAATATTGAATAAGAGGCGAGTAGAAAGAAAAAATTGTAAACTTGCTTGTAGTGAAACCGGAAGAGTGAAATGAAGCAAACTGCTCCCGCAGGATTCACAACGATGTTGAAAAAATGTAAACTCATAAATTGTAGAGTGTGAATAGAATCGGTAGTAGGGAATGGTGATGATTTAATGGAATGTAAAAAATAGGCAAAAAACTAAATGCAGTGATAAAATATTTAACTTTGAGCCTGCTTTAAATTTATTAGAACCTCTTTTATAGAAATGGTTATTGACCTAATAAAGATAAAAGATATTAAATACTTTTTTTTCATTAACTTTTGGGCATCGAAAGAAAATCCAAATGAATAATTAGTTTTGGAGGTTTATGAAACATTTTGAGGTTTTCTTAGCTTAGTTTTTTTTCTTATCTGTTGTGACTTTTTGTATATGTTGTATTTTGGAACACATTTCTCATCCCTTATCAAATTTGGTTTGGAGTTAAACCGGTTTTGGCGGTTTGCAATCTTTAGTGTAATTTTTTGTTATATTTTTTGCTTTTCTTGAGTTTATTTCAGGTATCTCGGGTATTGTTCCCTTACCCACTCCCAATCCAGTCTCGGGTGCGAATATCTTGCAGTTTGGAGCAGCGTTCACTGAGGTTACACAGGGTACAACTTTCCGCGGATGATTTCCTGTCTATCTAATCCGCAAGGTTTTGACTTTAGCTTTGCCCTAATTTCAAGAGCCGTTTTTTTACCGTAAAATCTTAAAAACTTAAGTGGACACATTTGGACTTTATAGAAGAAATTCTTTGTGATACTAAGAGATTATGAAGGGTAGCAATCGAAGTTAAGGATACGACTAATATCAACCCCCAAGAGCTCATCAGGTTGGGTTAAAGATACTTCAATCGTTATGGCGCAGTGATGGTAATGGCTATAGTAATGTTAATAGTAATGGTAATGAATATGGTAATGGTAATATTTATGGTTATGGTAATGGTAACGATGATAGTAATGGTAATGGTAATGGTAATGGTAACAGTAATAGTAATGGTAATTGTAATGGTAATTATAATAGTAATGGTAATGGTAATGGTAATGGTAATGGTGATGGTAATGGTAAAGGCAGTGGTAAAAGTAATAGTAAAATTATCGGTAGTGGTAACGTTAATCGTAATGCTAACGGTTATGGTATTGGTAATGGTAATGGCAGTGGTAATGGTGATAGCAACGGAAATATCCACGGTAACGGCGAAGATTTATGCACTAAATAAAACGCTTGAATAAATAGATATCGAATTTTTTGTAGGTTTTGAATTTTGATATAAATCAGATTATGACTTTTGGCAGAAAAACTCCTTAGGAATAATATCAGCAAACTTTCATTTAATCTATCAATATATGTTAATGTTTCTTCTAGACATTTGTGTAAAAAGCGCCGCAGCTAAGATCGCTATGAGGCTTAGGGCATCCAGCGGGCTGCAAATAATTGAAAGGAATCCTCCTTTCATTCTTGAGGAAGTCGGTGTGGAGCAAAGAATTGGACTTAGCTCAAAATTTCGGTGTCCATGTTCTCAATAGAACTCTATATCGTTCTAATCGATGACAAGATCCCAATGTTCATTCCTAGATGGTTCCAAAATAAACGTTGGACTAGCATCTGGCGTCCGATCGCAGTGTCTCTTTTTGAGAAGGATCTATTGACTTCCACATTACTGAAGTGTATTTCAGGCTGAGATATATGCAACTGACATGGCGGCGTGACCGGCCTAGCTCTACAAAACTCGCCTTCACTGAGGACATTGAAACTACCACCAAGTCACTTTGGTCGGTAACGACTTACTTAAAGCATCTAATCAATCTACATTGGGTTCTGTTACGCAGTAATATTCAAGGAAAGGAGAACAAGTATGCATAAAGGAATCGTAGGTATATGGGATTCCTGGAAATGGTTCAAAGCATACAGCCTCTCTTGCATTTTCTACATACATAGTAGCCACTGTGGGGTCGATTAACATGGAAAAGGGAGACCCTCAAACCAAACTTTAGGCTTCACACCGGAATAGATACGGATTTGTATTGGCAAAATGTGCGCTTGGCCTTAAAACTTGTAAACCGTTTCCTCTACACTGCCGAAAAGCGTCTAGAAATGGGGAAGAACGTCCTTGGAGGACCTACTATCATTTTACATCAAACAAAAATGGTTTAAAGGCTTGGAAGCATCCTCTACTGAGCATAATAATAAGACAATGAAACCACCAATTGCAGGCAGAACCAAGATCTTTAATAGTTAGGTATGTGAGGGAATCATTTTCAGTTACTTTAACTTTTTGCGGTTATTCTTCTCCATAATTACATAAGTTCAGCTGGTAAGGCTTCATAAGATTTAAACACATCTTTACATCACTTTGGTCTTAGATTGCTCTTAAAAATGCATGCTACAATAAGTAAGATTTTTAAAGAAACGGTTTTACTTAGTAACGATATTTGAAAGAAATTTTTGTTTTGAAAATCTCCTATCTTCAGATTTTTTATACTTTACTGTGTTCAATTGTTAAAAACGCTTTACTTTATTGGCACTTACAGCACCTAGCGTTGAGCAGGAAATGATTGCCAGGAAACCGCAGCTTCCTTTTACCATAAACTCGAAAGAAATTTGCAGCAGCGAATAATGCAACCGACAACTGCTACTACGGCAGTAACCCGATCTGACTCTTAGCACTACATACAAACATATGTATGTACATTAGGGTGGTCCAAAAATGCATGAGAAAAAGTTATGTTGCAGTTTTTGTGCTCCCATCCCCTTGAATAGTTCTGTACCGAAAAAAATGGGGTATTTTTTTTTTTAAATCAAAAAATATTTAAAAGTTGCTCAAAGCGCTTAAAATTTTTTATGTATTTTATATGGTGGAAAAAAAACTTTCGGTAGAAATGGTATAGAATTATTAACAATCAATATTTTTTCGATCGGAAGGGATCGGAGGAGATTCCTTGTAATAATATCCGATTGTTTCTTTAACCATTTTTTCATAGTAACTATGGTTTATGGGTCGGCCAAAAACGCCAAAAAATGCATTAGGGGCACCAATAAAAAATCGTTGGTATTAAAAAATGGTTAAATAAAGAATTGGGTATTAATATTGGAAGAGAACCAGAGTTTTCAGATCGAAAAATATTGATTTTCAAGAATTCAATACCATTTCTACGAAAATTGTTTTTCCCCATATAAAATACATACATGGAAAACTTTGAGCGCTTTGGGCGACCTCTAAAAATTGTTTGATTTCAAAATAAAAAATAGCGCTATATTTTTTTCGGTATAGAAGTGAGAGCGTTAAAATTCCCACTTTTTCTCTTTTTGGCCCCCCTAATGTGCACACACCACGAAGCAAGCAGGTAAGTTAGTTAACAGAAAGCCTTTTAAGCAACGATTACGACAGCACACAGCAATAATTCTCATTAATGACTTTGTTACTTTTTAGCAAAGTAGGCAGCTCGCCAGCCAGCCAGCAAGCCACTGAAGTGGCCTCGAAGGATTCACGTTGCAACACCCATTAATGTCTATGGGAATTGTGTATAGCGGTAAAAGCTCAGCAACTCTATTTTGTAAAGCAAACGAGTAAGAAAACTTATAACAATAATACAGGCAACAGCAGCAGCAATTTAAAGTTGCATTAGCTTAAGTGTTGGTAATGTTGAAGATGAGTGAGTAGGAAACGAAAGAAGTCGATAGGTGTAAATATGGCCTTGAAAGGAGTGTACTTCATAAAGGAGTGCAGTATTGTTTTAAACATAAAAATAAATGTGCAATGATTTTTATTCATGTTTTTTTTGTAAATAAATGCGAAGAAAAAAGTGCTGTGTGGTCAGCTGTCTGAACTGCTAAATGCGAGTTGCGAGTTTCAATAGAATGCAATGCTTTGATTGGAATTAGATTGGCTGGCATTTTATTGCCACTAAGCGGCAGCCATTGCAATTGGCACAATGGGTTCTGTGGTCATTTGGTTTTTTACTTCCAAGCTAACTGTAAATTAAAAAGAGTCATTTTACTATGCACTCTTTACCGCACTCTTTTTACCATTTTTCTACTTCAAATTGCCATTTAATGCGGCTAGCTGGCGTTAAGCAAAGTCAAGCGTGCAGAGTATAAACAAAAGAAAAAAAAAAGAAAATGGAAAAAATTAAATCTCGAACATGCAACCTAAATGAAATGGCGCTTTTTAAAATCTTTTTCAGTATGCTGGCTGGCAAAGTGTTGGAGAAACCATGCAAGCGCTCAAGTTCTTAGTTTTGCCACAATTTCCGCAAAACGTGCAATACTCGTTTCGATATACCTACCACCTTATATATACACATCCATGCAAAGTCATTGTGCAAAATCATCGGTCAGAAAACAATGTACCAAAGCGCTATGGGCCTCTCTTCAAATAAAAATAAAAAATTTTGCACCTACAAAAGCGCCGTTAAAGTCAATACCTGCTAGAACAACACGTAAAAACCAGCTGGCAAAAAAAAATCTAGAAAAAAAAATACAAAACTTAAACGCTCACACTCGCAGATACGTATTGGCGCACACGTTATCCACACCTTAACCGCCGCCAACTGTAAAACCAAAGCTATGAGCACATTCAACTCCATTGCCTTCAAAGGCAGTTAATTTTTCGCGCCGTAGCACCGAACATCGAACACTTTGGCGCAAAGTGCAAATGTTTATAGCAACAAAAAGAATGAAAGAAAAAAAGCCACACAAGTGTGCTTGTGAAAATTTAGTTGAAAATCGTGCGCTCTTCCATTTCCACTTCCACTTTCACATAGTTACTACTAAACTGCATGCAAGTTTCAGTAGGTGAAAATATTCAATTTATTGCCAATGAGTTCGACAAAACGACCGAAATGCTGCAAAATTGATTTCAGCGTTGTAAGGTTAATGGCGTAAAAGATATATTAAAATTAGCCAGAAATCCGTTAGAGTATAAAATAGTCATTTTGAATATAGTTCATCCGAGGTGGGTGGGTGAGGAAGAAGGAACAATATCCCCTGTTTAAACTTGTATACACGTATTAGAATTATCCGAACTTATTCTATGTAGAGACTTATTGGAGGCGAAAAAAGTGAATAGTCGCTTGAAAAAGAAAGTCTTATCCGAGTTGTAACTTCTAATTTTTTGAAAGGGCACCAAAAGAGTCTTGCAAAATTCAATAACATTTTGGTATTCAATGCCTATTTTCTTCTGCGCTGATATACAAGAGACCTTCGTTCCACATTCGATTGATATTTAATAGGGCAGCGTGATGAGTCATTGACTTTTTGCTTGCCTGTTGCATGCCATCCATTGGTGAATTACTCTCACAATTTTAGCCACCTGAGTCAAGTAGTTTGAGTTTCTCTAAATTTCGACGAAAAGCAAAAAGGCGTTCGCAAACCTACGAACAGAACCCCATCCTTAATGTTCGCATGCTTTAGGTCGCCGGTAAGAGACTTGAGTCGAGTTGAAACGTCAAGGTTAATTCAGTGTGCAAAAATTTCTATGAAAGTAAAGAAATTTTTTTGAATCCGGTTCAATGAAAGAAGAAGTTTTACCCTGGTATAGGAGTAGTTAGTATATTCAAAGGACTTCTGATCCCATAGCAGTCATTTTAAGGACTTAAGCTCAATACATTAGCGCCACAGTTGAGTATAGGAAAACTTTTGTGTAATGTATTGAAGTAGAAGACTCTCAGATTAGAAAAACAAAGATAATTCAATTTGTAAAAAAAAAAACATTATATACTCCGGTTACACAAATACAAATAGAAATTTTCATTTTGATTTTGTTCTCCAGAATGTTCTCTGAAAATTGAGTGAATTTTTTTTTATGGTTACGTTTTCGAGATATTTGCAATTTACCGTTATTCATCTTAAAACCAGAGTGGTTGCACTTAATCGGATATATATTACGAACCAATTAAATAATCGAAATATGAAACAAGGAAAATGAAAGAAAATAAAATTCTCCATAAACCATGTAAAAATCACTTTTCGATAGCCCTGATAGTTTCTGAGAAATGAATTAATCATTCCAGATTTTTTGTTTTTTTTTTTTGATGGAACAATGCAAAAAATTCAAACTTTAACAGGAAGAATAGTTAAAAATAATAGTTTCTGTGTAAATGTTTTGCACTTGTGTCAAAAGGCCTCTTCCTTTAGAAAAAAAAACTACCTTCCAACGAAGAAAATCTATTCATAAATAAGAAAATAATGATTCGTCAAATGAAAATGCGCAACGATTTTTTGTGTGAAATATGATCAGAAAATAGTGTTACTCATACGCCACGTACACCTGAGTAGGTAGAGTGTTTGCATCGCAAAACAAGAGGTGTCAGAAATTATTAACTAATTTCTCAGAAACTAACGAGGCATTCGATTATCCGGCCTTTTCCAAAACCGGTGTTCGAGCTATTCAAAAAGTTGCAATTTAAAAAAAACGGTTCCGAATTTTAAAATTAAAAGAAGAAGCGGTTTCATTTTGCATAGTTTTCATATAGTAAAAATGCAGTCATGACCAAAAACCAAAAACCAAAATGCAACAATTAAAGGAGCAAGCAAAGTTTTGTTTAAATGAAAAGTACAACAACAAGTAAAAATCAGCAAAAGATTCACGTTTACATTTTTACTGGCCATTTTTCGGATTTAGGTAGCGCTCCTGCCACTGTCGCAGAGTGCTCAAATGTACCTACTGCCACTCAGGAGGCCATGGTTAGGATTCGATTTCGATAAAATTTTGGCACCGCATTAAAAAAAAAA
>NW_016179202.1:0-7407 GCF_001687245.7 Rhagoletis zephyria | reverse complement strand
TATGCTTGGTTATGTGCGACCAGTTTTTTTCGTGTACATTCTTTACATAGTTTCAAAATTAGATTTGTAAATTTAGTTTCACAATTTAATTTAAAGACATTTGTGATTCGCTATGCATTCCTATACGCGCATCTATGAAACACATACACGCACACATACCACTAGGTAAATAAAAAAACGATCTTTAACTGTAAAAATTTTGGATTTTTAATCGACTAACCAGTGAAAAAATACAGTAAATATATATTAATTTTTTTGTATGATTTTGGTAAAACATATGCAACACAAATATTATTTACTTTTTACAAACTATTTTTGCAACCAGTTTTCACGCTGCATGCCGCAACTAATTCAGACATTCTACACATTCCACTATCCATTTTAAATACATATATTTTTTCCACAGTAAGATACATGTAGTAGGTAACTAGAACCTCTGTGTAAAACTTTTGATAATTGTATTTTTTGTGATTATGTGATTATAAATGTATGTTAGAGTATTTATCTTTTTCCGTTTGGTATTAAAACTTTTTGTCATAATTTTCTTACAGCGCACCAAACTCACTCTCCCGTCCAGCCCCCAGACAGAACTACATCTCTGACATTAGTTCACCACTCATTCAGGTAAGATTTTATTACATATATTTATTTTTTATTTTATAACATCAGCATAAGCTGTATAAAGAATTAACACACACACACGCACATACTGTAGGAGGCGTGGAAAAATCTCGAAAAAAAGCAATTTGGGAAAAGCCTAATAAAAAAAAATGATTACAAAATATTCGAGCTAAAAAGTTACATTTCTATAGCATCTTATTTTGTACCTAATTTGGTTTTACAGTTCTAATAAAATTTTTAAAAAATTATTTACCTAAATTGTAATACCGCAATAAACTGGAATTAATTTGCAATAAATATATAAACAGTTCAATAATTATGTTAATTGGAAGCAATCACAGTGCCTAAAATGTTTGCGTAACAAACAAAAATTTTGCTCATTCAAAGTTTATATTGAAAACAAATAAATATTTTAGTATTATAATATTTACACTGGCAGCACAAACAATAGACTCGTCGTACTTTGAAGAGTTTTGGCTATATTTTTTTATATTATTTTATGTTTAATATTTTTTTATAAAAGCCTTTGTAGTTATACAAAAAACATCATATGAATCCCCTTTTTGAACTTTGAGCAAAAATGATGAAAATTCGACAAATTTTTACCAATTTTTCAAACTTTTTATCAGAATTTTTAGAAAAATTTTTGGTATGCAGTTTTCTAGCCCATTCAATTTTAGTATAACAAAGCGCCAGTTTCGATTTTCCCATACAAAGTGTACTCGAACATTTTTTTATATGGAAGAGACTGCCTAGCATCATCAACAAAAAAAAAAAAAAAAATTTCAAAAATCCACGGTATTTTTTAGCCACTTGAAATTTACACTTTACTAAAATTGAATGGGCTACAAAACTGCCTACCAAAAATTTGTCAAAAAATTCTGAATAAAAAGTTTGAAAATTTGGTGAAAATTTGTGGAATTTTTATAATTTTTGTTCAAATTTTAAAAAGCTGATTTATATGGTGTTTTTTTAATAAAAATAATATTTAAAATAAAATTAACTAAAGAAATATAGGCAACACTCTTCAAAGTAAGGCGAGTCTATTATTTCTGCCGCCACTGTAATAGCTTCTTTTTTAATGACACAAGTATGTATTTTAATTAATGCAAGTTAGTCTACATACATATCTATTGAAATAGTTTTAACAACCTCATTATTATTACTCTTACTCCTTTTCAATGTGATGCAAATACTTAAAGGATTTTCTAACGAAACAATATTACACGCTTGGAACGCGGTTGAGTGCGGTAATTAATTTCGAAATGTTTACATTGTTTTGATTTGTACAAATAAATACAAAATTAATTATTCAACAATGCAAATTATTTTTGTTTTTGTTTTTTAATAATTTTTTTTTAATATAGGCAAAAACGGAACGTTTAAAAAAATTACAATATTTTGCTTTTCATAGAATTTTATAGACACAACTTTATAAGCTTTATAATGCACTAGCAGACCCGGTATACGTCGCCCTGCCTAAAATTAAATACCCCGCCCCTTTTCCAATAACGCCCGTTTTTCTACACGGCACGCAAAAGTGTGGCCAAAATTTAAAAAAAAATTGTAGATAGGGCTTTTTTCATCATTATGTTGGCTAAAGGGATTCTCTAAGAATAATTTTTAAAAGTCGGGACAGTGTCCTTATTTTCTATCATCTTTGATTATGACAAACTGGTACTCTCGCCATACTGCAGTCCATCAATCTTGTCTCAATTTGTTTTAAGGTTTTTATAATTAAACTATGGATAATTTTTATTTATTCAGCTCGAGGCCCAGCAAATATGAATGTATATAAAAGTCCAGTTTTAACAAACAGGTTTTTATAACTATTTTTTAAGCTTTTTTTACTTGAATTTAGCGAAAATATAAAAAACTATACTAATTCACTAAAAAAAATCATGATTGATATACATATGTATATTGTCTGTATACACACATTTTTGCGATCATTTTTCAAGTTTTTATATATATATTTTTTTTTTTGTAAGTAAAACTGTATTAAAAAGATGTTATGTCTTTTTATTCTAAAAACAAAATTGTATGTGCGGATTCGATGCTTAGCAGTGTCTTATTTTTAAAATGAAAGATTTTTTGCGCGAAATATTCAGCTTGTAGCCTAGGCAGTGACAAAAAATTAAGTTCCATGTAGTTGATGTAGGCCAATTAAATTCAAGAACACTATATATGTGGGATGTATGTACTAGAGATGGGCGTAGTCAGGAAAATGAATAATTGAATGAAAAAAATTAAGAATAAGTTTTCATTCATCATTTAAACAATTTTGAATGTCGAATACATTTTTCTAAGGTCTAGTTCATTTGCTCACTATCAAATAATTTTTTTTTGTCGATAGTAAAAAGCATCTGCCTACACAACAACAAATAAAAATATAACAATAATTTTTGGCATGTCTTTTTTTGTGGCTTAATTGTAACAATGACGTGATCCATTGTGGTTTTTTTTAGTAGCGTCAACAAGCTTTTACTCCTACTCATGCAGTGTGTGTGCTCATTAATAAAGTAGGAATTTTTACAGAATTTTTTTTCAATTTTTATTATTCTAAAATACATATGTATATATGTATATATGTATATATGTAAATGTATTTTACTAAATTTGACTATTTTTGTGTTTTGTTTTTATTTTCGTAGGAGGATGGCGATAACAAAATGCTGAAATTGCGTTTCGATGTGAGCCAATACGCCCCCGAAGAAATCGTTGTCAAGACTGTGGATCAGAAATTGATGGTAAGTGCCATTGGATTGCAAACACACACACACACACACACACACACAAAAATACAAAGAACATAAAATAACACAAAAATGATCGCACATATAATTAACAAAAACACAATCTCGCGGCTAACCATTGACTACAAAATTACATACATATGTACATATCGTCATCATCTGTGCAAGAAACCCCTATTTGATATGTTTTCAGAAGTATTGGGTTTTAAATATTTCGTTAGTTCGTTCCCAGCTACTCTGCTACATATGCCAGAATTCAAAAAATGTAAAATTTAAAATTTTTGCATTGATGACGGCGATATGCAGAATACAACTCGCATTTAATCAGGCAATAAAACAAGTGCCAAGCCAAAAGCCGCATAGCAAAAACGTATGGTTTTGAAAAAGTATTAGCACTTCGAAAAATAAATTTAAAAAAACTAAAAAAAAACTTAACTAGAAAAGAGAAATATAGTTCATGTGTATGTATTTACATTAGGCTGCCTCACTCTCCATACAAAACATCGATACTTTTTTCCATCGGAGTTATAAAATATATTATATTTTAAGATTTCCGTCAAAATATTTAGGAAAAATATTAAGATTAACGTGAGCTGTATCGATTTGGAAATACCTCCAAAAGTTTGCGTTTTTTATATGTATATAGATAAAATTAGTTTGAAAAAATTTTTTTTTCCCCAAAAAATCCTTTCAGTTGATATGAATCCTTAAGCTTAAATGGTCTACATACAAAAATATTTAAAACAAGTAAGAAAGTCTAAGTTCGGGCGGAGCCGAACATTAAATACCCGGCGCAAATATTATATATATGTTTTTTCACCTTTCCGAAACCTACCGCTAGATGGTAAGCCGGGGTGTATCATTTTTGAGTAAATTAGCGTCCTTCAATTTCGAAATATTGAAGTTTCAAGCATTTCTGAAATTTACCGTTATATGAAAAGCGGCCGTAATTTTAGTCCGATTTCAATAATTTTCAATGCTTCGCTTTCATGTGGCAAGCACAATAACCACACTGAGTTTGGTACAAATTGGTGGAACGGTTACCGATATACATATATGTGATCATAAGTGGGCGGTGCCACGCCCATTTTTCAAAATTTTACCATAAACGTATTTCTTGGTAAAGAATTGTTGCAAGCATCAATTTTGAATAAATTAGCTTCAATATTTACTGATTTATCGAAGATTTTGTATTTCTCTAAATTACCGTTATATGGGATGTGGGCGTGGTTATTGTCCGATTTTAAAAAGTTTCGGCGGTTTTGTATGCTGTACCAAGGCCAACAACTGTGCCAAGTTTGGAAGAAATTGGTGCAGCGGTTACCAAGATATGCACATGTAACCATAAGTGGGCGTGGCTACGCCCATTTTCCAAAAATTTATAATATTCTTATTTTTCGTCTGAAATGTATTGTAAATATCAATTTTGAGTGAATAATCTTCAGTAGTTACTAAAATATCGCAGTTTTCGTATTTCCGAAAATTACCGTTATATGGGAAGTGGGCGTGGTTACAGTCCGATTTCGCCCATTTTCAATACCAACCTACCTTGGATTAAGGGAAACGTACATACCAAATTTCTTTGAGATATCTCAATTTTTGCGCGAGTTATCGTGTACACGGACGGACGGACAGACGGACAGACGGACGGACAGGCAGACATGGCTTAATCGATTTATTTTTTCATCCTGATCATTTATGTATACATTTGTCTATATCTATCTCGATTCGTTTTGGCTGTTACAAACAACCGTTATGTGAACAAAATTAATATACCCGAGTGCACAAGTGCGCTCGGGTATAAAAATGAATTTCATTTATAGGAAAATCTAAATATTTTTTCGTAGTATTTTGGCGCAAGTCTTAAAATATAGTAAATTTCATAATTCCGGTGGAAAGCCCCGCGACTTATTTGGTGCGGCACCCTAATGCATGTATGTACATGTGTGTATATTTTTGGCAAATTTTGTAGTGATCACGTCGCCAGCAGCGCTGACAGTTCGTCAAAAATTAATTTGTAGGATTTGTAGCATCTGTTTTTCCACCTACTTTATTTATCTCTGCTTTATTTCGGATGAATCTCAAGTGTTTGCGTATTTCTGTTTTTTTTTTTTTTTGTTATTGCTCGTCAATTCAAATTTCACTACAAATGTGATTTGCTAGCTCCCTGCCCTGCTCCTCACCAAAAGTATGCCTGCTTGCGGGTTTATATTTTTGGAAATTGACTCATGCTCGTCGTCGCCGATAAGTCGAAAACCACACACACACACAGGCAGGCAAATAAATAATTTAATAAACATTGCCGATCAGCAACAGCATCAGCGTATGCGGTTGTTAGGAATTTTCTATTTTGCAAGATTTTTCTCGAATTATTTAAAATTTATTTGCATATGTACTTGTACATTAGACCGTACCATCTTACAAGCAAACAAAAAAAAAATTCCGTACGTCCCTGAATCTACAGTGTTTTTGCAAGGCAATTTGAGAAAAGTATACATACATACATATGTACATTCGACAATACAAAAAAAAAATTAAATAGTTTTACTGGAATAATAAATAAACGAAATGCCTTCTTGACGAAAGTTTAATAATTTTTAGCGAGCTTCAATTAACTGAAATTAGGGTAGTATGTACCTTAGGGCGATAGGAACTGGTAGGTATGTAAGTACTAGAACGGGGGGTACTTGAGGTCAATGAACTTTGGTACAAAAAAAAAATATTCTCGGTTTAAGATCAGACTGCAAATGGCGGTTCGGCAAAAAAAATGCGAAATATGTAGAAATGTATGCCTTCGTACGTATCTACTTACCTACATATTTTCTTATTACGTAACGTGTGAGTTTAGAGTTAAATGGTGGGTTATTAGACTACTAATGTGTAGTCGCATGAAAAAACAAAATCTCTTAATCCATTATATTTACAGTTGCAAACAAGCGTATGAAACACAAACGATTTGGGTTCAGCTGCAGAAGCTAATAAAATACAATATTTACATTAGAATGAATATTTGCATTTAGCAAATAAAATGGCTTTTTGCACATATATTTTTCTTAATTATGCAAGCATCGTCAAACTTTTATATGTATGCGTGTATGTATGTATAAAGATACTTATGTAGTATATACATATTTGGCAAAAAATAGTAGTGTAGTGGTAAGCAGTGCGCGCTTCCACTCCACAACGCCTGGGTTCAAACCCTGGTCAAAGCAACATCGCAAAAATATAGAAAAAAGGTTTTTTCTTAACAGCGGTCGTCCCTCGGCAGCCAATGGCAAACCTCCGAGTGTATTTCTGCCATGAAAAACAGCTTCTCATAAAAATACAATCGCCGTTCGGAGTCGGCGTAAAACTGTAGGTCCCTCCGCTTTGTGTGACAACATCAAGGCGCACGCCACAAATCGGAGGAGAAGCTCGGCCAAACACTAACATATGTGTACGCGCCAATCTATTATTATTATTAGAGAAGAAAATGAAAAGTATTAGAAGTAGTCAAAAGTGCCTTTTTGTTACAAAATTTTATTTTTGTACATTAGGGTGGTAAAAAAAAAATGTTTAAATGTTAAGCTTTCAACCCTAGGATTTCTCTTAATTTTTTGTTAAAAAGAGAACAATTATGTATGTATATTTAGAACTGCTTCAAAGCCCATGAAGTTTTTTCGTAGACATTGTATAGAATTCTTGAAAATTAATATTTTTATTTCGGAAAACTCTGTTTCTCTTTAGGAGACTTCCCATAATAATACCAAATTTTTTATTTTACCATTTTTTAATGCTAACGATTTTTTATGTGTTCAATATTGCAACTTTTTGGGGTTTTAACTACAAAGGTTACGCCGATAGGTGGCACAGGAGTCGAGATTTTTGAAGTATTTATCATAGTTGCCAACTTAGTGCTTTAAGTACTAAATTTAGTGCTTTTTGAAAATTAAAACGCCGAAAAAATTTTTTTAGTGCCTAGTGCCTTTTTTAGTATTCTTCTTCTGAACTCAAATTTCTCATAGATAGTTAAACATGAAATAATTTGAAT
>NW_016179201.1:0-7407 GCF_001687245.7 Rhagoletis zephyria | reverse complement strand
TAGATTGACAGCGGACAGCCACAACTGCTACCGCATCCACCACCACCGCAACAACAACTGATGATGATAATAATAATTTATTTACACAGGAGAACGACAACAAGCCTTACTTCAATCAGTCGGCGTATGTGTTCTCCATTGAGGAGAACACTGAACGAGGAGTGGTGGTATGTCTTCTTCTTGCCCTCTTATCAGTGTCCACGAATCGTCGGCGGCAGCAGCGGCGGCGGAGTTTTTGACAGCGGCACTTAACCAACCACTTACCTTCTTTTCTGCTCCTCTTCCTTCCCTTCTCTCCCTACCTTGCCCAGGTTGGCCAGGTGACCGCTTTTGATGAGGACGTGAGCAGCCGAAACCTCGAGTACTCGGTGGTGCTGAACGATGCCGGCGAACTGGACGCCGATGGAGCCACCATGCTGAGCAGCGTCTTCTCGCTGGACAGCCGCGGCGGCCAGATCACGCTCTCCAGGCGACTCGACTACGAGGCCGACCCCAGCCAGTACGTCTTCTTTGTGCAGGCCAGCGACGGCCGGTACCGCTCGGCGCCGGTGAAGGTCATCTTCAGGCTGGTCAACCTGCCGGACAATGCGCCGCTCTTTGAGAGCTCCGTCTACCGCTTTGAGGTGATGGAGAACACGCTGAGCGACAGTGCCATCTGCGTGAAGGCCACCGATGCTGACCTGCAGGGCAGAAAAGGAGATGGCGGCGGTGGCGAAGAGGAGGTGAACACTATTGATGGAGTTGAAGATGATGATGACAACGAAGACGATGGCAAAAGAAAGCGACAGTTGCCGCTGAAGTACAGCATCGACACGGCAGGCAACTTCGTCGCCGCCGTTGTCCGGGAGAGCTTCAGCATCAACCCCTCCACTGGGTGCATCACCGTGGTGCGACCACTGGACCGAGAGGCACTCGCCGCGCTCAATCTGACCGTGCTCGCCGACGATGGCTTCTTCCAGGCGAGCGCCCTGGTGATGGTGCGGGTGCTCGATGACAACGACAACTACCCGATCTTCGAGAAGGCCACCCCGGCGGTGCTGCGAGTGGAGGAGAACCTGCCCGTGGACACGGTGGTGGCCACCTTCAGGGCGACCGATCTGGATGAGCCGCCGAATAGCTACATCAAGTACGAGATACTGCCTGCTGCCGCCAACAACAACAACAGTGGTGAAAAAGACGATCATCAGGCACCGCCGCCGTTGCCCTTTGTCATCGGCCCCATCGACGGACAGCTGCGGGTGACGGCGCCGATTGACCGCGAGGCGGTGGACCACTTTGAGGTGGTGATCCGGGCCACTGACTATGGGCTGAAGCACAGCGAGTTCCGCTGCCGCATCGAGGTGGACGACCTCATCGACAGCGCGCCCGCCTTCTCGAGGGCGCTCTTTGAGCTGACGCTGGCGGAGAACGCCTCCGTGGGCGAGNAGGTGGACGACCTCATCGACAGCGCGCCCGCCTTCTCGAGGGCGCTCTTTGAGCTGACGCTGGCGGAGAACGCCTCCGTGGGCGAGGCGGTCTTTCAGCTGGAGGCGGTGGACGCCGATCTGACCGACGAGCTGCGCTACAAAATAGTGGCCGGCAATGGGCTTGGTCACTTTCGCATCGAAGAGGACGGGTGGCTGGTGGTGGCGGGCCGAGGGCTGAACTTTGAGGAGGCGGCGGGCTACAGTCTGCGGATCAGCGTGGTGGACAGGGCGGGCAACCAGGACAGCGCCACGGTGCGCATCACCGTCCTCAATGTGCTGGACGAGCGGCCGGTCTTTGCCGACTCGCCCTACCACGTCAGCTGGTTCGAGAATCAGCTCGGCGTGGTGGACCGCTTTGAGGCGCTGCCTGAGGATGCTCTGTTGGAGCAGTCTGAAAGTCTAACAGCTCCTGGCCAGCAGTCCTTCTCCTCCTCCTCCTACATCAACTACCTGCTGCTGAACAACTACGAGAACAGCTTCCGTCTGAACGCCTCAACGGGAGCGCTCAGCGTGGTGAAGCCAATTGACCGGGAGGCACTGCGCCGACAACAACAACAGCAGCAGCAACAGCAACAACAACAACAGCCAACCACTTCTGATACCATCGAGCTGAAGTTGATCGCCTTCGACACTCGCTCTCCTCGACTCTCCAGCGAGGGCGTCGTCATTGTCCGCATCGTCGACGTCAACGATAATCCACCCGTGGTGGAGAACACCCTGGTCAGCTTTCACCTTCTCGAGAACCAGACCTTCTTGGCGAATAGCACCGTCGGCCAGGTGGTGGCCAGTGATGCGGACGAGGGCGACAGGCTGNAACGATAATCCACCCGTGGTGGAGAACACCCTGGTCAGCTTTCACCTTCTCGAGAACCAGACCTTCTTGGCGAACAGCACCGTCGGTCAGGTGGTGGCCAGTGATGCGGACGAGGGCGACAGGCTGCAATACACGCTGATCACTGACCACTACCAACATCGTTCCTCTGAAGAGGAGGACATCTTCGCCATCGACGGCAGCACCGGTCGCATCTACACCTCCCCGCCCTCTGTTACCTTTGACCGGGAGCAGCGAGGTCAGTACCGCCTGACGGTGCGCGTCAGTGATTCACTTCACTGGGCCACCGTTCAGGTGCGGGTGATCATCGACGACGTGAACGACTGCACGCCCCGACTTATCCGGCTGAATCACCTGACAGTAGTGCCTCCTGATCACCTGGCCAAGCAAACATCTGATCAGCTGAAGCTGAAGCTTTCCACGGGGCAGTTTAACGCGCTGGTGGAGAAGAAGTTTCCGCTCATTGGCGTGCAGGTACTGGACGGCGACAGTGGCGAGAATGGCCTGGTGCAGCTGCGAATGAACAACGACCAACTTTACAGTGTCCTCTCGGTGGACCAGCAAAATGGGCTCATCCGCGTGGACGGCCACAAAAATGGCAATGCGCTGAAGGAGACGCTGGCAAGGGGAGTGTCCGCTATTGGCATCACCCTCACCGACAGCTCGTCGCAGCTCAATCAGCAGCTCTCCAGCAGCTTCACCATTCTCCTCGAGCTGACCGGAAGTTCAACAGCTCAGCAGATCAGCAAGGAACGGCAACTTTTAAAGGAAAGTTTTGTGGAGTTGTCCGTCTCTGAGCTGAGCAGGGTGGGCAGTGAGCTGCACCACTTTGAACTGTTGCTGCTGAACACTGCTGCTGTTGACATCGCCATCTACGCCGGTGATCTGTACGGCCATTTTGTCGTACTGGAGGGTCGACTCATTCTGAAGCGACCGCTCGACTACGAGCGCACCACCGCCTTTGACCTGTACCTGCAAGCGATGGTGAGCAAGGAGGCGTCGTCTGAAGAACCTGCCTGGCAGTACATCTTTGTGCGCGTCAATGTGATCAATGAGAATGACAATGCACCTGCCTTTCGACACCGAGTCTACAATGCCTCCGTTCTCGAGGAGGAGGAGGAGGCCTTTGTGGTGCAGGTGCTCGCCACTGACCGCGATTCGCCCAATGGAAACGGTGGTAGTTCACTGATCAGGTACAGACTGGTTGACAACGGAGAGGGAGCGACCCTTCCCTTTCGAATCGACAGCGAGACGGGCAACATTTGGACGGTGGAGAAGATTGACCGAGAGGTGAACACCTCCTTCCGCCTGGAGGTGATTGCCGAGGATGAGAGCGGCCTCGCTGACAGCTGTACCGTTCTGGTTACTATTGGTAAGTCGGGAATATAAGCTATTCAATGCAAAATTTTAATAAAACTTTTTCCCAGACGACAAAAACGACCACCCACCACGGTTCACCCGCCTCTTTCGCGTGAACATCACCGAGAATACGCCCGTCGGCAGTCTGGTCATCCAGGTGACCAGCATCGACCGAGACGACCCGGCCGGTCACTCGAACCTCCTCTCCTACGATCTGCTCACCAAGACGGACGTCTTTGAGATTGACCGGGTCACGGGGGCGGTTTACGTGGCCGCCCCGCTGGACCGAGAGCAGCGCCAGGAGTACATGCTAACGGTGAGCGCCGACGATGGTGGGTGGAAGGCGCAGACGACGCTGACCATCTACGTCCTCGACGAGAACGACGTGACGCCCACCTTTGAGCAGGCGAGCTACCGCTTTGATGTGGGCCTTCCCGTCCGCGCCCCCAACCAGACCACCGTCATCGGTCAGGTGCGGGCGGCTGATGCAGACGAGGGCGCCAACGGTCTGGTCAGATATCGACTGAAGACGCGCTCCAAGTTCTTCACCGTGGACGCTCACTCGGGCGAGATCAGGCTGAAGGAGGGGCGCCGCTGGCCGCTGAAGGTTTACCCGCCGGAGTTGGCCTTTCTCAATCAGCATTTTCTGACGGTGGTGGCCGCTGACAGGGGACTGCTGCCGCGTTACAGTGAGGTCCAAGTCNAAGACACGCTCCAAGTTCTTCACCGTGGACGCCCACTCGGGGGAGATCAGGCTGAAGGAGGGGCGCCGCTGGCCGCTGAAGGTTTACCCGCCGGAGTTGGCCTTTCTCAATCAGCACTTTCTGACGGTGGTGGCCGCTGACAGGGGGCTGCTGCCGCGTTACAGTGAGGTTCAAGTCCTGGTGCGCTGTTTTGATGCCTCTGAAGAAAGAGACGCCTCTTCAGCGAGGGACACCGTTCTGGTGGTGGTCCCCGTGGATCTGGCCAACCAGACGCTCCTTTACACTGCCAACAGCCTGCTGACGGTCAAGTCCGAGGAGGGCCTCGTGGTGAGCAGCTACAATCAGCTACTGTTCAGCGGACAGTCGCGGCTGGCGGCCAATCGCAGCTACCGCATCGCCGTGGACAATGGCTACGGCGGCGGCGGCGGTGGATCACCGGATCGCCTGCTGGCGGTGGTGCTGCAGGTGACCGAGGCGAATCGCCACAGTCCGGTCTTTACCAACGTTGCCGAACGCAACAGCACCACACTGAGGGAGGGACCGACGACCAGCACGGAGAGCAGACTGGTGGTAGAGCACTTCAGCGCCGTGGACGGCGATGAGAGCAGTGCGAACAACCGCCTCACCTACTCCTTCAACCTGACGGCCCTGCACTGGAACGGCAACAGCACCGCCTACCTGGCGGTCAACTACCGCGACAAGTATCCGCACCTCTTCCGACGGAACCTGACCGCCGCGGAGATTGTCGCCAACATCGGCGAGCTGGCGCCGCTGCTCAGCCCCTTCGCCATCAACGGCAGCTCGGGGGAGCTTCAGCTGACGCACTCACTGGACTACGAGCTGATCACGCGGTACTCGCTGCTGGTGCAGGTCGCCGACAGTGGCTGGTACCGACGGGTGGCCACGCTGGCCTATGACGTCCTCGTCGGCGACATTGATGACTTTGTGGATTACTGTGAGTTGTTACTGTGGTTGTTGGTATTTGTGACCATTCAAAAACTGACTCTTTACTTCTATTTTTGCAGATCCCAAGTCCTACCGCATCGATCCGAACCGCCCCGACCCAATGTCCATCGGCGTCATTCTGGTGGTCTTCTTCTTTGTCGTCCTCATTCTCGTCATCTCCACCAGCTTCTTCTTCTACCACAATCAGAAGAAGAGCCACCAGCTGCGTGGTGAGGTGCACCACCATCAGCAGCCCACAGTCTCACCGAGGAAGCACTTTCTCAACTCCTTTTCGCCCTATCCGCCCTCCAGTGCCGCCCAGCTTGCTCAGCAGAACTCGTCGGCTCGATTTGGATCAGTGCCCACCACCAGCAGTGCCACCGTAAACGGCAATCGTAATCAGCTAGCGCAGCAGCAGCAACAGTCCTCAAACGGAGGCACAGTTGGTCGCTCGGTGGTCGGGCCCACCTACAACGCCGCGATCAATCCAATGGCGAGCATGTTGCCCGCTTCCACCTTGCAGAGCACTGCACAGCAACAACCACAGCAGCAGCAGCAGCTTCTTCACCACCATCAGAACATGGTCAACAAGGGCGTCAACAATGGCTTTCCCAGGGCAGCTGATCAGCTGGTCAGTCACGAGCGACAGCACTCGCTGGGAATGAACAGCAACGCCAGTAATAGCTTCCACCACCACCAGCAGCACCTTCAGCAGCAGCAGCAGCAGCACCGAGTATCTCCGGGCAAACGACCTGACATTGTCAATGCTCAATCAGTCATTCACAGCCGAAGCAACAGCGGCGCCAGTGGACCAACACTGCATCAACTCCAACTCCAACAGCAGCAGCAGCAACATCAGCAGCAGCAGCAGCAGCAGCAGCAGCAAATGCTTCAGCATCACCACCTTTCCTCCAATCAATCGGTGACGAATGGCAGCGAGTCGGCCTCGGTGGTGGCCTCTCGCATCGCTGCCCATCAGCGGCAGGGAAGCTCCGGAGGTCACCACGGTGGCGGTGGTGGTGGTGGAATGCAGGCCAGCTCGAACAGCATCTACAACTCGACGGTGCACACCACCAGCAGCAGCCATCCCTCGGAGAACAACTACGCCGACAACTACAGCAACCTGATGGCCAGTGCGGAGCACTACGACCTGGAGAACGCCAGCAGCATCGCCCCCTCCGACATTGACATTGTCTACCACTACAAGGGCTTTCGCAATCGGCATGACGCCCACCTGCACCACTTGACTGCTGGTCACCACCACTCAAAAAACAACGGTTCCTCTTCTTCGGCCATCAACCACGCGCCGCTCTCTCGCCTCAGCCCGAGCGTCAGCGAGCTGTCCGCCGTGCCGCGCATTCTCACGCTGCAGGACCTCAGTCCGCAGGTGCCGCCGCCCTGTCCGCCGGTGATGAACACTGGAGGAGGAGGAGGAGGAGGAGGAGGCGGAGGTCGTGGAGGCGTAGTCATCGGCCACCGAAAGCCATCGTCTATGGCGGTGGCGTCCGCTGGGGTGAACTCCAGCAGCAACTCCAACAGCAACAACTCGGGGACGGGCGTCGGAGACGATGAAGCCGCCATGACGGAGAACTCCTTCAACTGTTCGGAGTACGACGCCGACAACTATGATATTTGCACCGGTGCCGCCACCAAGAAGGACAAGAACGTCTTTCAGCGAGTCTGGTAAATCGATAGCAGCAGCAGCAACAGCAGCTTTACAATTCTACACCACAGATCACACTTTCTAGTCAAACTGTGCACAAATCTACTTGACCGATATTTTCTTATCTTTATACACCTTGTACAGACACCAACGTTGCCATTCAGTTTTTTTACACTTTTTGTACATTTTATTCTCCTTCTTCAGCTGCTACCCTTCAGCTTTTTACCTGTACAATATACCTTTACACAGTTGTAGCCACATTCAGCGAGCTTTGTGATGCCAGAGAAGATTCTCAACTCCCTTTCTTAACCGCCAAGAACTGTAAATAGCCAACTTTCTGTACAACTGCCCACTATTGACAACTATACATTTACACACACACACACACTCACAGACTGGTGATGATGTACAAAACTGTTTTTCTAAATAATAAAAAAG
>NW_016179200.1:0-7408 GCF_001687245.7 Rhagoletis zephyria | reverse complement strand
ATTTTTTATTTGAATAAAAATTCATTCAAAAACGCCCATCCCTGGTACTTACTCAGGTGTACGTTGCGTATGAGTAACACTCTTTTCTAACACTTTCTTACTTATCCATAAATTCTCTTCATTGGTAGCTTAATTTTTTTCTAAAGGAACAGGCTTTAACACAGGAATCTGGAATGATTAATTAATTTCTCAGAAAGTTCAGGCCTATGGAAAAGTGATGTATACACAGCTTAAATTCTGTTTTAAATTATTTAACATACATATAATGACTACAGCCCCTGGACTTAATAAATGCAACTTTTAATTGCTGCTCGATAAGTTTATGAAGTCGATGACAAATGAAAAGGAATTATTAGCTGAAGTTTCCCTTAAATTACAAACACCTGTTCCTATTAAAACTCATTGAAGTAGTCAAAGAAAAATGAAAGGAAAAAAGAAATCGTAGAATTTTCCAATGGCAGTAGCTGTTGATTAGCATATTCATCATCATAATAGACGGGAAATGGAGAACGGAAGAGGATAAGTATTTAATTTTCATAGTTCTAACTGGAATAAGAATGATTTTAGTCTGTGAAGCGAAGAAGGTGAGTAGCAGTCTTGCGACGTATCTACTTAGCTGCTCGATTGGTATATTCGAAGCCAATGAAGCGTAAAGGCAATGAAAAGGCAAGGATGGAGAAAGTACGGCTAATTACCCGGTACCCGCCAGCCGACTTAATAGAAGCTAACAATCAGTAGACTACACAAACAGCTAGCCAGGCTGCTAAGTAGACTTTCGGTATGCATATGTACATATATATATGCCTTCATAACAGTATGTTCATACATATGTATATTACGAAAACTGTGCATTAAAAAGACTCAACACGGGGTGCCACTTGTTGCCTTTGGCTAAGTTGGTTAGTCTCCCAGCAGCAGTCATAAGACGACTTCAAGCTCATTTGACTCATTAGCATCATTAATCAGTCGGAAAAAATTAAGCAGCCATTTGTAAAGCAACTTCTTCACGTGAATAAGAAAATGAGAGAATGTGTGCCAGGATGAGGTGAAGGAAAAACTTGAGTGCTGAAGAGCAGACATCATACACACCTTTTCAACTTGAAGTAAATTTAAAAGTTTTCTTTTTATTCATATTTCAAAGTAAGAGAGAAATTCTAGACCAATATTGCATTAAATCNGCGAAGTGCAGATTTGTTCAAAGAAAAAAATAAGAAAAAATGTTCAACTCTAAAGTAGTTTTCTCTGCCTTTTGCCTCTACTTTTTTCGAGTATTTTACCGTCGTAAACTTTATTAAACTGGCACTTAGTAGCAAACTTTTCATTAGCAGAATTAATAGTAGAATTTTTCATAATTCATGCTATACGGAGAACAAAACTGCGATCAAAGGAAACATAGTTAATAAAGCTGTGCACTCTTTTTGTAATAAAAAGAATCAACTTTTATTTAATGATTACTTTTGATTAACCAATGAAACGAAGGTTTAAATACTCCATTTTAAATTTAACGATTTTCTGTTAAGAACCTGCCAAAAATATCACTTACAGGGAAATTAAGGCAACTGTCCTACAACTCCCACAGCTTTCGAAAAACGAAAATCCTTCATTTAGCATTTTTGTATTCTAGTAAGAGCGTGCCAGATGTGGCAATACATATATCCAACGCAATTCTCTGTCAACTTGAAAGGGAGAAATTTTTCTTGCTCGTGGGAACAGCCAGAAAGGGCTTTTTGACAATTTTCAAAAATCAGTAATACATTAAACATACATTAAGCTTTCGCTTAGAATTCAAATGCATTCGTATACTGGTTGGAAAAGGGTTTATTTACTTAGCTCTATGCTATATCCCTCCCCGATCTGACATATTTGTGTATTCACAACACGTCTTTTTAATAAAATCAGTTAATTTATTGACTAAACTTTCTGATTCAATGATTGTGTTGGGTGATTTTAATTTACCAAGGATATCATGGAAAATCATTGACAATGATATCGTATCTTTCGCATCTAAGTAGTGTGTGCAACAACGTATTTTTAGAGGAGATGGCTGAACTCTGCCTAACTCAGATTAATGTACTTCACAATAAGTTTAGTAAAATATTAGATCTTGTTTATGTTGATGATGCATCTAATTCCGTTTTAAATAAGTGCGTTCCACTAGTTTTGCCCAAAGATGTCTAACACCCTGCTATGGAGATATCTTACGTAATTATAAGTGATGGTCAAAATTGCGGTACCCAAACATAGAAACCAAATATTCGCTTTGATTTTTCGAAAGCCAACTCTAAAAAGCTTAACAAAGAACTGTCTAAATTGTCGTGGCCTGCATATAAATAAAATATTGAACAAAGCGTTGCACTTTTTAATTTTACTTTGCATAAATTATTTGAAAACCATGTGCTTGAACGCATGTGTGTTCAAACACAGTTATGGTTCACTAAAGAACTGAGAAATTTTAAAACAAGAAAGTTGCGTTATTGTAGATTATATAAAAAAAAAAAAAACGGGATTACACTTATACTGTATAAAATACTCACTTTATATCTGAAATCCTTAAAGTAGTCCTTCAGTTATGGTCCTGACCAGATCCCTACTTGTTTTCTAACAAATTGTGCTGATTATCTGTATGAACCGTTAACAGCCTTATTTAATTTGTCTTTTAAAGAGGGCGTTTTTCCATCTCTATGGAAGGAATCGTTCATAAACCCGTTACATATCAGCGGTCGCAGATCTTCAGTGCAGAACTACCGGGGAATAGCTAAGCTTTCTGCAATTCCTAAATTATTTAAAGCAATAATAAGAAATCAGTTGACGCATTCTATCTCTTCTAGCATTTCATATAGTCAACATGGATTGCAAGGGCAAAACAAATTCTACAAATTTACTTGAATTAACATCCTATATCTCAAAATCATTTAGTGAAAGCAAAACTGTTGATGTTATATATACTGACTTTAGTCTTACAAGGTGTGTCACTCGTTGCTCATCTATAAACTTGATCTTCTTGGTCTTCCCCCTAGTTTTCTACGTTGGATCTCTTCATACCTCTATGATAGATCACAAAGGGAAATGTTTAAAAATACTATCACTGACATTGTTGATGTTACTTCAGGAGTCCCTCAAGGTAGGCCCAATTATGTTCTTACTTTTTATAAACGACATATCTACAGATATAAAATTTTCTAAAATCTTAATGTATGCAGATCAAGAATGATAGAATACAAGATTGCGCATTCCTGCGGGTGATGACGTCAAGATAGCAACGAATATGAAAGAATAATTGGAGATGGAGGAGAGAAAGAGTGTTAACTGTCAAATCATGGAGGTCGGCATATTTACATACATATAAACATCTCTGCATACATACAAACAGTTTGCTAAAATGACGTCACACGAACAGCTGATTCTGTCAAATTCACCAAGAGCAAAGTAGCGGTACTGCTGATTGCGCCACCTCTGTCTCCCTACATCGTGTATGCAGATGATGTAAAACTTTGTCAATCGTACGGTTCAATTAAAGAAAGGTCTTTGCTACAATCACACTTTAACAGCACGGCTTACTGGTGTAAAGTCAATCTTATGCCTCTAAATCTTAAGCGATGTAAAGCAATGTGCTTCTCGCGAAGAGTTGTTCAGACCTGGAACAGGTATACAATTTTGTGGGCCTTGGTATCATAATGGATTCTAAGCTTGCATTTGTGAAACGATGGTCACCGTTATATCACTAAAACCCTATTTACAACATTAGTTAGACCAATTCTGGCATACGGTTCGGTGGTTTGGAATCCAGGGTATCAAATTTACTCAGACAAGGGAAATCAATTCAAAAACAATTCCTACTTTTTATTTTAAGAACATTCCGTCGGGATTCTCAATATAACCTTCGGGCTTATACGAGCCGATTAAAACTTATAAATCTTCCTACACTTGTCAGTCGCAGGAAAAAAAATTAAAGTACTGCTGAAGAAAATCGATTGATAAATAAAGAAATATAAGTGGTCAAAAGAAAATAAGCAAAGATTTTTTGTGTGAAATATGAGGAGTAAAGCGTGATAATTAGGTGTGCGGGGCGTATAAGTAACTTTCTTTCCTGCTCATTTTTCATACAAAAAATCTTTGCGTATTTTTATTTGACCACTATTATTTCTTTATTTATCAATCGATTTTCTTCAGTAGTAGCTTGATTTTTTTTTCGTAACAGAACAGGCCTTAGCACAAATGCAAAAATTTGGCACAGAACCTGTTATTTTTTAAATTTTTCTTCCGTTAAATATTGATTTTTTTCATTAAAAACTAAAGAAAAACTGGAATGATTAATTTGTCAGAAACTATAAGTCCCATCGGCAAGTAATGTATATTAGGTTTATGGAGAATGTTATTAGCTTTCATTTACCGTATTTCCTGTTAAAACANAGCAAAAAAAATTAACTCGATTTTCGGAATCACCGAGCAATTCTACATAGAAATTGGATAGTGGCATCTGGAGAAGAAAAACCAAACTAAAATTTGTGATCCAGTGTTACCAGAGCAGCAAGCGGAAAGCATGTGGAACAAAGCTACTATATGCACATGCATGCGTGTAGCTTTGACTTTTGCTGCCGTGACGACTAAAGTCTGCCCGTTGGTCATTTAAAAAATTTCAATACGCAGATCGCTGAAGAATGCAGCCCGCACGGCATGGTGGCAGCTATTTTGACCAATTTGCAAAAGCATAGGCATTTAACCAATAAGTGTCCTCCATTCCATGACGCTGTTTGTGTACTATCAAAGTAGCAGTGTACAACGAGTGTCGCTTGTTTGCAGTGCCATGACTGCAGTATTATTTAATACCCTGATACAAAATATTTTGTTAATACAAAATGAATTTTGAGCTCTTAATGCGAATTCGATTGACACGTCCACACTCAGTAGGCTGGCAAATGAACTAAACTGAGCCGATTGGGAGATTCAGTTGATCGGTCACGTGTGAAAGGGAATAGCGGAAGTGCTGGCCGGCGATTTAGATGATTTTAGCATGAAACTGCAATCATGCAGGTACACACATACATAAGTATGTAGCACATCGTACATACACCCATACATATGAATACCTATGAATGTCCTCGTATGTAGGCGTGTGCATAAAGTGCTTTGTTTGTAAGGTCCTGTTTTGCCGGTGTACCAAGCAGAGTCAACCAGGACTGCTCGGCTGCGATAATATTAATTATGTTTTTCTATGCACGCATCAAACACATATGTAATACAAACATGCATAGACAAACATGCATATATATCCATGCATAGCACATTGTATTGTATGCATATTCGGTGTGGCTGTCAATCATGAATAGCTTTTGATAAGTATGCACATATCCACATGTATGTTTGCAATGTCAGTACTGTTTGTCCTTACTGCCTACTAGTACCCTCCTATACTTCCTCAATAGTTAATTTTATCTCTCTCTCTCTCTTTCTCTTCTAACCCCTTTTACGATAAGCCGTATATCAGTGTTTATGCAGCCTAGACAAAAATATTTTCCTATTACTACAAGCTGCCGTTGCAGTTTCATGAGGCAAAGTGAGAATGGAATTCTGGTGTTTTTTAGAGGAGAAACTGCGGATGTTTACAGATATATTTAAGGATCTTTACTGAAGGATCTCAACTTTATTTTTATGGCCTTATATAAATTTAATCAATAATTCCATTTGAACTCTGAACGATTTTAATGAAAAGCCTTATGGGAAATAAAAAATAAAGTACATTCGTCAATGGAGAACCAAGTGTAAGAACTCTACAGTGGCTACAGTGGTTGCTTCCTGGATGTAGAGGGTGCTTTTGATAACACGCAGCACGGGGATTCTATTTCGACATGCCGGAAGCTAACAGGAAGAATCTTAAGAAGTAAGAACTCTACAGTGGCTACAGTGGTTGCTTCCTGGATGTAGAGGGTGCTTTTGATAACACGCAGCACGGGGATTCTATTTCGACATGCCGGAAGCTAACAGGAAGAATCTTAAGAAGTAAGAACTCTACAGTGGCTACAGTGGTTGCTTCCTGGATGTAGAGGGTGCTTTTGATAACACGCAGCACGGGGATTCTATTTCGACATGCCGGAAGCTAACAGGAAGAATCTTAAGAAGTAAGAACTCTACAGTGGCTACAGTGGTTGCTTCCTGGATGTAGAGGGTGCTTTTGATAACACGCAGCACGGGGATTCTATTTCGACATGCCGGAAGCTAACAGGAAGAATCTTAAGAAGTAAGAACTCTACAGTGGCTACAGTGGTTGCTTCCTGGATGTAGAGGGTGCTTTTGATAACACGCAGCACGGGGATTCTATTTCGACATGCCGGAAGCTAACAGGAAGAATCTTAATCATCAGACCTTAACTGACTAGCCGGATGTAGGAAACTATATCAAAACCGTTTAAAAGATACGCCAAATTGGCCTGGTTGAAGAAAACAGAAACGAGGTCCATGCTTGGCAAAATCCAACGACCAACATGTGTGGGCATTACTAGTACAATGAAAACAATACCCACCGCGGCTCTCGAACGCTACCAGATTGCTTCCTCTGCATAACTTAATCAAGAAAGAAAAGGCAGTGTTTAGTTCAAGACTCATCTCAGATAACAATGCAGAGGATAAGAAGTTAATATACCCTTCCATCGTATTAGTCTGGAGGACTTATGTCTTCTAATAAAAAATTTTACTGACAAGGTCTTTACCCCAAGTAGAACAGCTGAGACAACGAACGACCAAAACCACGGAAAACATCTGGCTTACTGATGGCCACAAGCCCGAAAACGGGATTGTAGCAGAGGAATACAACCTAAAAGGTTTCTTTTCATATGTATGTATATGGCGAAAAATAACTCATTTAAGCTCTTATTACTCGTCGCATCCATAAGCCGGACTTACCTCATTTGGGTACCAGGAAATAGTAGAATCATGAGCAATGAAGTGGCAGATACGCTTGCCAGAAAAGAGGTTTTGCAAAACTTCGTTTGCTTTAGAGTCCTTTTAACCAAAATTACTATAACTGTATAAAGAAATAACGTTAACATTATTGGCCAGTGGCTATTGTTTAATGGGGAGTAAAAAAACTGAGAATATTGCGTGCTACTGTGAAGCTCTTACTAGGCTCAGGCCTCGCTTCCTAGGATCAACGTATCTAGACCTCGCGACAATCCTTTACGATACGTGAACCAAATCTGACCTTAAACAAAATAGGAGCTTGTTGCAGTAGATAATGCCTTGTCGTGGTAACTACATAGGTGACCTGCTGTTCCCCTAAATTAAAATCTAATCTAATATACATTGGTTGAAGTTATAGCTGTTATTTTAGAGGTCACTACATCTCCTTGTGTTGTCCTTTACGAAACTACTAAAAAAATTACATATTTTTTCTACGCTACCGGCTTGTAACGATG
>NW_016179199.1:0-7408 GCF_001687245.7 Rhagoletis zephyria | reverse complement strand
TGCATTTGATCGTGAATACCCCTAGTGTAATTTAAGGCCATGCAGAATAGCGCACTTTCAGCGAGAGTTCGTTACCAGCAATGCTGGGCACGCGTCTTTTCATTTTAAACAAATGCGTTATTGTAACGCTTCACTGGAGCGTAGGTTCATTTGAAGGAAAATTTATTGTCAACAAATGGGAATGTATTTTCTTACATACAAATAGCCTATGTATTTATGTATTTAAGTATGTATAGCACCTATCAACCTATCAGAGTACCTATAGAGTAACAGACTGGTTAAGTTTGCTTTCCGATATATACTTCTCGAACCGAAGTATAAAATATTTATCTTAAATGGCGACTAAAATCGCCAGATGTAAGATTTTTGAAATTCAAAATGGCCGATCCAATATGGCGACCAAATTTTATAATTTTCTCCTTTTCAACACAAACTCATATAAAAGCGGGGCTTTCGAGGTCACTGATTTCGAATCTGATGTCAGATTTTTTAAATTCCAAATGGCGGATCCACTATGGCGACCAAGCTTTATAATTTTGTCCTTTTTACCACCAACTCATATAAATGCGGGGTTTTCGAGGTCGCTGATTTTGAAATTCAAAATGGCCGATCCAATATGGCGATAAAATTTTATATTTTTCTCCCTTTCGCCAAAAACTTTTATATAAAGGGGTTTTCGAAGTGGCGATGTCAGATTTTTTTTAATTGAAAAGGCGGGTCCAATGTGGGTTTTATCGGATTTGGAGCAAGAAAACTTCAGTTAAAAATAGTAGACCACATTTTTGCTATATATTTTTCCCTAATCATACATAGGTGTTTCAAAAAAAAACTGTTCCTTTTGGATAGAGTTTGAATTTATATTTTATTTGTACAAATTTGTACTTAAGTAGTTGTTTGAAAAGACACTAGCACAACAAGTATAGTACTTATAATTAGGCTAGGTATAAAGTTAAAAATCATATTATTTTTGCTCTTTCTTTGAAGTAGGTGTTATATTCTTCAGGGAGCGCTCTTTTAATAACATTTTGCAGCAAATAGTTTAAATCGGCGTTTTTTTGACATCTGCTGGCTGACTGCTTCTTTTCAAATATCGAAAAGTACGGTAAAATACACGTAGAAGTTTTCTTAAAAAATGCGAAAAAGGTGCAACATGATCATCCTCAGCCCACAAGCTCTAAATTAAATATTCTCATTGCCCACAAAGCTTGAAGACCGCCAAATGTTTTAGACCATTTTTAATGTAATATAATGTTTTTAACAATTCTCACACACTTAAATGCGCTTGACCACCCAACCGCTTTTTAGCGTAGACCACTTTAAACTATCTCCAAATCTTTTAAAACTTGTCCTTTACTGCTCTTGGCAAACAAGCACAAAAATATTCCACTAATTGGTAATTTTCTACGCGATTGCCACGAATTGTGCTCAAATACTAAAACGAAATGCATTAAAAGGAATGTTTGCAGCACAAAACACCGAAAAGTTTGCAACAAATAGAAAATTTTAACATTCTATTCTTCTTCTTTTTTGTGCTTTCAGCAATTTGCCGCAAATTGTCCAGCGTACGNTGGCAACAACAGCAGCAGCTGCAACAGCGACAACGATGACAAGTCGCAGCATAGACTTGGCCTTGCGCAAGTATCAACAATGGAGCAGCAAGTTTCTACCAGCCACCAGCAACAGCAACAGCACAATGCCAATGCAAGCGCCAGTGCCAGCAACAGTAACAACACCAACAATGCCGGTAGTTGCAACAAATGCCGACTGTGTCACCACTCACTTGTCAACGTCTTCATCACACAAATCCAATTCCTGCTCCTACTCGGCCAACACTACCACTGCCACTTCAGGCTACTACAGCCGTCTGACGACAATGATTGGCAACGCGTCGGAGGTAGAGCGGTCGCTAGAGATGGGAGAGGAAGAGGAAAAGGGGCAGCAGCAATTGTGGAGCGCTGACGGAGATCGAGAGTTGCTCGTTAGTGCTAACAAAAGGCCGAAAGTATATGATTGCATGAAGGAATTTTTGTGTCGAAAACTCTTCCAGCAGCGACATGGACAACAAGAACAGCAGCAGCGCCGCCAGCAACAGCAACAATCAGCGCTATTGGAGGCTGCACATTGCAAAAGCGACACCGAGGAAGATGTCACTAGTGATTATGATGAGGTAAGTTGGCTTAGACCGAGTGCGAACTTTGCAAGTACTAATTCCGCTTTCTTTTCGCCCTCTCTCTCCCCCTCACCTCTCTTGCCTTAGGTTGACATGCTGGATTCCTCGTACAACGCCGACGAGGAGGATGCCAGTGATTGCAGTAGCCAATGTACTTGCCCATTAGAAAGCGACAACGAGGACATGGAAGCGCGGCGGAAAGTTTCACTAATAGAGCAACAACCACAACAGGCGAAACAACCACAGCAACAACGTAGTACACCACAAAAATCGATTAGTCCGCAAAAATCAATGCTCTCGTTGAATTGCTGGCAAAACAGCACACAATACACCGACTCGACCACCAGCACAGAAGCAGAAGAAGAGGAGGAGGAGGAGGAAGCGACCAATGCGCAGCTGGCGAATAAAGTCGCCGATTACCAAAATATCGCAGATGATTCGGATGCTGGCATCTCGGATTGTTGTCAGTTGATAAGCGAAAAATCAAGTCCTTCGAAGCAACGCGTGCGACAACCGAAACCGAAACAAAAACAACAATCGCAAGCGCGCTACAACCGCAACAACAACGCTGATGATGACGAGGAGTTGCTCGCAAGCAATTGGTATCAGCCGCGCATTACCACCAAAGCTGCGCTTGAACGCCTTCAGCAGGCCACACCCGGCACATTTCTACTGCGCCGTAAATCGCGTAGCTACGAGCTATGCCTGCGCGCCGAAACGAAAGTGAAGCAATTCGCAGTCGTGGCGCTGGCGGACAATCATTACAAATTGAAAGGCGCCAAGAAGCAATTCACATCGCTGAAGGCATTGGTCACGCATCATTCCGTTATGGCGGAAGAATTGCCGTTGACTTTGGCGCTGCCGCGCGTATACAGCAATAGCGGTCACAACAACAGAGCGTACGGTGTGAGCGGCAAGTGCGCGAAGAACATGGCAGCAGCTTTGGAAGTGAGCGCACAAACGTGGAGATCCTTGCGTTACGCTGACGATTTCGATACGTACGAGTCCTTGCAAATTTTGGGTTTATTGCAAGACTGGCAGAGCGAAACCAATGAATTCTGAAGACGAGATTTCGAAGTCTAAATGGGTAAAGCTGCGGAAGTGAATGAGTGCAGAGTTTTGCGAAGGCATTACGCGCTTGATGGCCGAAAGAAAGTTGGGCAAAAGTTTGCGAAATAGAATTTGAATATTTTNTAATGCTCTAACAAATGCAGTGTGGTGATTGGACTCAACGTTGTACAGCATCGATTTTTTGTTTAGATTTAAGCGTTCGTGTTATTAAATTCATAAGTAGCAATAGCAAATAGAAAAAAAACTAAATAATTGCCAATATTGGAGAAACAATATCTATATGTACAGAGTTAGAATAAACAAACAAACTACGTTGATGAAGGCTTAGTTTTTCTATTACAAAAAAAAACACATTTAAAATCGGGTCTCACCTTAACTGCTGCAGAATCATGTAGACACTTACGCTTTAAAGAATTAGTCCACAAACCGAAGACACTTTAGTCCGTCCGCCGTAGTAGTGTAAGTACAGTTTTTGGAGGATGTTGCAAAGCAGCGCACTATAAAGGCAACCCTTTACCTTTGTGACATTCTGCAGAGTTACTCCACGCGACTGTTCGGTGTAAAATGTATACCCGATCCGGTAAAAACTTTCAGATCTCTTTTAAACATTTCAGGTCAGCCAGTCTCGTTTAATTTTTTCCTAAAAACCTCAAAGAACCTAATTGACCTTCCTATAAGAAACAGGATTCTCAGATTGGCTCATACCTCAACTGCGTATAAAGACAAAAGTCGGTCGAGACTGTTATGCACAATATCATGAAATCATGAGAGGCATTTGTATATAACAACTTCGCAGGCGGCTACCCTCTTTGACCTCAAAAGGACCTTAAACAATCGTTCGACCACATTATGTGAGAGAGAATTTCCACGGCTTTACAGGTCGCCGTCTCCAACCGGCGAAAAGTTAGAAGAGACACCCAACGTGGTGGTGTTCTTCACCCTTAGCTTAATTTGGTTGTAAAAGATCTTCTAGAGGAACTGGAGAGCAAGTTTTTTTTGGGTATTACCTATGTACACTGTGCTTATAATGAGGGACAAGTGGCTGGATAAGGCGGCTCTTGGAGTTTTCGAGAGAAAGATTCTGCGAAAGATTTACGGGCCTTTGCGCGTTGGCGACGGCGGAGCTGTATGAGCTGTACATTCACGTGGACATAGTGCAGCGAATTAAAATACTGAGCCGCCGCTGGCTTGACCCTGTCATTCGAATGGCCACCGACGCTCTAACTCTGAAAGTATTGAGCTCGGAACCCGCTGGTGGTAGCAGAGGAACAGGGAGACCCCCACTGCGATGGAAAGAGCAATTGGAGAAGGACTTGACTTCACTTGTAATTTCCAATTGGCGCCAGTTGGCACAGAGTGAAACGACTGCGAGCTTTGTTGAACTCGGCCAAAATCGTTTAGGCGGTTACATCGCCAAATAAAAAGAAGAAATTTCTGGGTTTCCTTTGTGATCTAATTCAAGTTTACCTAAGCTTCGGACTTATTCATCCTGTTGTTTATGATGGAATCAAGGAGCCCATTTGTAAAAGATGGAGCCCTTCTGATGCCATTGTTAATCTTTGAATGTCCCATAGAGCTTTTATCAGTTGGAATGGGTTAGAGAAGATGAAGGAAGTGTAATCGGACTACTCCCACTCTGCCATTTTATATCAATTAACGGCATCAAGGGCTAAGAGCAGTATTATCGGAAATTTCGACTTTATCCCTGTGCGGGCATTGACTGGCGTCAGTCAATCCTTTGTCAACTCAAAATGCCTCATGCGATGAGTGGTGGGAGCAGTACTTACGCCTGCGCTACGAAGTTTGATACAACAGCCGATATAAGTGTATGCCGCTGGAAACTCTTCATCAATTTCAAATTTGTGCCTTCTGCTATAAATGAAGCGGTTTCCCGGTAGAGATTGCTGGCATTAAGAAGGCAGTTAATGGGTGCCTCAATTGTGTGATAATAAAGGAGTTTAAAATCTCTCTCTATATCCTAAAAGAAATCTATATTTGGGGCACACTTAAGAGGCTTATACTGGAAATAGGCCAGAGTGATATTTTAGCGTACTGCTTTACGGATTATTGGCAGTCTCACCGAGAAAACGCAGTGCGAAAATACCTTTGAATTGCTATGGGCTACTCTGGGACCTTTAATTTCCCTTCAGCCCATAGAGCGTCCTGCGACCACCAAGACGTGGCTTTCAGAGTTGGGGGTAACCTTAAGGCAAACAAGGGATCCTTCTAGACCAAAGGTTCCCAAATTTTCTTTTCTCGTAGACCACTTTCAAAATTTTACTAGTTTTGGGGGACCCCCTGCTGCTACATTACCACCATATTCCCAAAACTCACCAAATTATATATGAAGATTAGTTCTAACAATGGAATATGCAAGTTTTTACAAGTAACGGTCGCTGACCTACTTAATTTAAGAATTCGTAAAACAAAACTTTAAGCAAGAAAATCTCTCGATCGGAATAAGATACAAATATGGAAAAATATGGGTTCGTAGGCTGACAAGTGCCATTATATAATCATTATATTCAACCTCCCCATAAATTTCGGTGAAAATTAAACTTTCAAAGAAATGAATCACCAAAAAAAAATTGGTTTTTTTGGACTTTTTTGTAGATTTTCTATCGAGGAATTCAAATTTTGAATTAAATTAAATTTTTTTGAGTATGCAGCTTTGTAGCCCATCAAATTCTATTTAGGATAATAAAGTGTAAGTTTTAAGTTGCTAAAAAATTGCGTAGAATTTTGGCAATTAAGGCTTTTCATTCCATACAATGTTTGTATATTCGACAATTTTGTGAATCGAAAAAATTCGGAATACAGTCAGAAAAAACTTACCAAAAATGAACGTCCTTTTCAGCAATTTAAAACTTGCACTTTATTCTTTTAGAATTTCATGGAAGTTTTATTCCTTAGTGAGGAATTTTAGAAAAAAATTAAGGGAGGTTTAAAAAAATGAAAATTAAAGCTAAATAAAGAGGCTATTAACTCCATATATCGGCCTAAGTGAAAAATTTTTTTCAAGGAAAAAACAAATTTTCAAAATTTTTTGTTCGCGCTATCTGTCAGGATTACATGAGAACCGTAGCAATTCGAAATTTTTAGATAAGAAACCTGAAAATTAGAACGTTAAGGCATCAAAATGCTTTTTTTTAATTCTCAACGCGAGCATTTTTCACCGAAATACAGCCAGTCAGAAATCACCTAAAAAAATTTAGTTTTTTTTTGCTCCCTTAATTTCTTTGCGTAGTGTAAATATTATCGAGCGAAATTTTTTGCGAATTGGAGATGTAATCACCGTCGATTGCATTTTTTTTTTTAAATAGCCTTAAGGGCTCTCTCGTACTTCAGTCACCTCTCAAACTATGGTTTGGCAGCAATGGGACAATAATTAGTGGCGCTCCTCCTTAAGTTATATTTATGTAGTAAATAGTGCTTGCATTATTTCGATATACCAGTTGACTAAACCTCACCTTATACGCGATGCCAACGCTATTTTTTTTGGAGGCATATGCGTTCAACACTACTTTTTCTGAAGCCTCTAAAATATTTTCGGATTCCCGCATTGCGTAATCTACGTGCGTCTGAAATTTATATGCATAGGTATATTTAAAGCTGATATTTCTCTAACTTCACTGCCAGCCATGCTTGGTTCACGCATTTTTTTTTTTTGGTGAGGGCATTAAAATTCCGACTTTACTTTTTTTTACCACTCTAGTAGGAAATTTACTCATGCATTACCTTAATGAGTGCGACAATAGAAATAATAATATTTTGAAGGTGCGGCAATGAAGTCATTAGAGACCAATATTTATGCAAATTAGTTTATCAAAAGTGTTCTAATAGACCTTAAAAACGAATTTAATTTTTTTGGAACACATTACAGATTTTTACGAGTCATTTTCCACAGAGCACTAAAAAAAAACCCAGCTGTCGCTTTGTATTCATATCCACCTAAAAATGCATATTCTCATGAAACTTTAACTGATTCTGATGCACCAAAACATTTTATGACTAATAAAATTTTATTTGGAAATTTAAAAATAATTATACAATGCAGCAGAAAATTTTAAAAAGAGTTGGCGAAGAGACGACACAGCGTTCAGTACATTTGCTGAAGGAGTACGCATTTGTCGGCATTTTATATGTAAGCAAGCATGTAAGTTAATC
>NW_016179198.1:0-7408 GCF_001687245.7 Rhagoletis zephyria | reverse complement strand
GCATTCCTTTCAAAATGTTGATTGTTGGTTTGTATAAATAAAAACTTCATTCCTGAGTGGCTTAAAATATTTGAAAACAAACAAACTGTGTTTTGTTATTGAATGCTAGATTGCCATTCAGTATAGAATGTGAATGTTCAGCAGCATTCGCACTCACACATGATTGTATATTTAGAATGAATGCACACTTTTTTTTACCATTCAGTACCAATAATTTGTTCCCAGGGTTGATATATTTTATACTTTAAAGTTTGAACATATCTGGAATTGAACTCAAAAACAAATATTTTATTTCCAAAGCAACTTATGCAACCGTAGAGCAAAACAGACACATTTTGACATTTTTAGACATTTTTTCGCAGAAGAATATACAAAATTGATTTATCACAATTATTTTTGTACTAAATATTTTTTTCACAGTATACAGTGATCCAGGTAGCCAAAACAAAAAATGTAAACATGCTTATTTGACATTTTGTTTGAATGTATTGGTTGATATTTTTTCACAGTTGTCGTTTTCGTTAACCCAAATGAAATCCAATTTAAATATTTTCTTATAGTGAAAAATATTTTCAAGTCACATAAAATAAAATAACGAGAAACACGAAATTCCAAGCAAATGAAGCGTGAAGCGTTAGCAATTATGACCGGATGCAGTTCCTACATAAGTCAAACCGTGTTCTGAACACAACTTTGAGTGAATAATGGTGGGCTGACTTTGTAAAATGGTCCCATCGATTAGGCGGTAAAAGAAGTATTACTTAGCTTATGGTACAACTCTCCAATTTTCAAATGCACGTAATTTGTGTGTATTTGTTCAGCCGATTATTCACATTTGAAAGAGGATAATGCATGAATTAATGCAAGTAAAGACGGTTTATGCAGATAAGCGAGCGCGTTTGTTAACCGTATAAAATGTATGTACGTATATACACATATATTCAGAATGACGAGATGAACTAGTTCAGCCCTCTCTGTTTGTAAACGCGCTAACTCGAAAAAAATTTAGTTATTTTAACGAAAGTCGGTGTCGAAGTTGCCTTTGGTATAATTTAGGTTAGTGTTAAATTTTGTCGAAATCTGCCAATAACCACGCCCACCTCCCACGTAGTAATTAACAATATTTTTGTTTTATTATAATTTGTTTTACGAACGAGTGAATGCAGACTATGTTGATTCAATCATTTTACAGCTCTGTTACGTACCTACCAAAAAACCAGTGGCCAAATTATAATACATTTCGAAATTCAGCTTAAATTATATTTTACTTACATAGAATATTTGTTTCCAAAGAAGCAACACTCATACATCCCCTCGGATATGGTACTACCTAACAAGCATTTCAGTAAATGTTTTTAAAAATAACTTAAAGTAGGTTTGCTATAATAAGCGTTAAATAAGCATTTTTAATATTAAGCTTATTAAGTTTCTTCAAATAAACCTGTAATAGGTTTTGAGAGCGAATGTTTATAAATAACTTAAACTTATAAATGAAATGCTTATGCCAACGACATGAAGTAGTAAATATAACATTTTTCCAATCGTAAATGACGTGTTTANTTTGCTATAATAAGCGTTAAATAAGCATTTTTAATATTAAGCTTATTAAGTTTCTTCAAATAAACCTGTAATAGGTTTTGAGAGCGAATGTTTATAAATAACTTAAACTTATAAATGAAATGCTTATGCCAACGACATGAAGTAGTAAATATAACATTTTTCCAATCGTAAATGACGTGTTTACGTTTTTTAAAATATATTATTAAATAAAACCGATGCGGTAAAAAAAAAAAATTCCCTGCGCTAATCGGTGGAGCATTCGAGTCTTCAAATGATGAGCTCTCCTTATCCTTTCTTAGTTTAACATTCAAATTAAAATGTATTAAATTTTTTTCAGAGAAGTTCATCAATGAGAATGGCGGCGAAGAAGCGGAATATATAGCTGCATCGATGTCGTTTTTCCAATTTGCCAATAACCTCATGTAATTGAAAGCACGCAAAAAGATGTAATAATTAACTTTTTATGCTTAATTTTTGTGTGTTATCATGAATTTGTATGCTAAAATATCTATTCCCTATTTATATTTTCGAGACTGTAGATGAGTCTGCCGAAAATTCGCATTTCTTTTAGTTTCTAGATGTTAAGCAATCTATGTATGAGTTTTTAATGAAATATCTTTAAATAAAGGGTTATAAAAATGTTTATAAAAAGCTTTCTTTTGAAAATTTTTAGGAAGTTTATATTCATACGCAACTTTTTTTGAACCTTTATTATAAGTTTACACTTTTACGCTTATAAAAAGCTTTCTTTTGAACATTTAGTACAAGTTTATATTTCTACGCTTATAACCAATGTTCCTTTTCGATTATATTACGCTTACTTTAAAGCGTTTTATAAACAAAAAATCAACGTTTTGTAAGCTTAATGTTTATAATTGAAACCTTAAAAAAACATGCTATAAGTTTATTTTACTTGCTGGTTTCGAAATATCAAAGTTTGAAACATTTCTGAAATTTACCGTTATATAAAAGTGGGCGTAATTTTAGTCAGATTTCAAAACTTTCAACGTTTTGCCTTTATGTGGCAACCGCAACAATCATACCGAGTTTGGTACACATTGATCGAGCGGTTTCCGAGATACACACATGTATGTGGTTATAAGTGGGCGGGGTCACGCCCATTTTCCAGACGTTTATTATAAGCCTATTTTTTGCTAAAGAATTATTGCAAAAATTTATTTCGAATAAATTAGCTTCAGTATTTACTGATTTATAGAAGCTTTCGTAATTTTCTGAATTACCGTTATATGGGATGTGGGCGTGGCAATCATCCAATTTTTTAAATTCTAAGCCGTTTGGTATGTTGTGTGAAGGCCAACAACTGTGCCAAGTTTGGAAGAAATTGGTGGAGCGGTTCCCAAGATATACAGATGTATGTATGCCCCTTTTTCCAAAAATTTATAATATTTTTATTTTTCGCCTAAAAATTATTGTAAATAGTAGTTTTGAGTGAATAAGCTTCAGTAGTTACTAAAATATGGCAGTTTTCGTATTTCTCAAAATTACCTTTATATGGGAGGTGGGCGTGGTTATCTTCCGATTTTGCCCATTTTCAATACCATTCGTCCAACGCTCAAACGAAGTACACATACCAAGTTTTGTTGTGCACAGACGTACAGACGGACAGACAGTCACCGCTTAATCGATTTCTCCTTTCATTCTGATAATTTATGTATATATTTCTCTATATCTATCTCGATTCGTTTTGCCTGTTACAAACAGTCGTTATGTGAACAAATTTATAATACTCTTGTGCACAAATGCGTTCGGGTATAAAAATACTTGACATCCGCATTCGCCGCATCCGCGGATGTTAGCGTTTAAACATCCGCATTCGCATCCGCGGATGTCTAAAATTAAACATTCGCAACATCCCTGCTTTGTATGTTTATTGATTCTTGCAAAATTGGACAATTTAATAATACACCCTTATTTTAGAACCCGAATTTTCGTAATTCGTAATTCGTAGCTACGTTCCGAAAAACGAAGAATCTACATGCTGCAACCCTTGCGGAATATTGTTCAGCATTGCCAGCTATCAGTTGTTTTTCGAAGTCAGCTGTATGAAGGAAAGCAAAGTGGAAACGAATTAAAAAGGCACTCATCATGTGATTGTTTATAGTAAAATGGGTTGATTTTACACATTTTTGGGAAAATTATGGATTCGGATGTATTTGCAATTACATGTTAAAGTTTTAGGATTCGGGTTTTGCGTTTGGACACAACAACCGAAAATCGTTGTACATTAACTAAACCGGACCCAAGTTTCTCGATAAGGGGAAACAAATATTTTTATTCGCATCCGCGGATGTCTAAAATTCCACATTCGCAACATCCTTGCTTTGTATGTTTATTGATTCTTGCAAAATTGGACAATTTAATATTACACCCTTATTTTAGAACCCGAATTTACGTAATTCGTAATTCGTAGCTACGTTACGAAAAACGAAGAATCTACATGCTGCAACCCCTGCGGAAAAATGTTCAGCATTGCCAGCTATCAGTTGTTTTTCGAAGTCAGCTGTATGAAGGAAAGTAGAGTGCAAACGAATTAAAAAGGCACTCATCATGTGCTTGTTTATAGTAAAATTGGTTGATTTTACACATTTTTGGGAAAATTATGGATTCTGATGTATTTGCAATTATAGCAGCGGAGTAAGAGCGCACTATGGCAATAGACTCACAAACTTATCCGGAGCTATCGGGCATAGTAACCAGGGTTGTTGCGAACATTTTCATTCGCATTCGCAACCCCGGAGCTTCCGCATTAATTTTAACATTCGTATTCGCTTTCGCATTCGCAATAATCAATGCGGAGCTTTTACTAATGCAAATGTTGTGCAAGTGCACCGATAAAACGTATATATGGCAAACAAAATGAAAAATCGTAGCCAATATTTTTTGCCTGTAGTCGTTGGAGTATTTGTGTTTGTTACTGGTCAAATGTCGTATTTATCAATTTTGATAAAAATGGCGCGTATTCATAGTCCAGCAACTAAGTCGAAACTAACAAAGTTGCAACTTAAATTTAAGTACCAACTTAAAATTTACCTCTATTCATAGTCGCATTTCAGACTTCTACTAAGTAGTTTCGACTTAGTTTACGATATAGCAAAACGAGTGTGAAAATGTATCGATTTTTCTTTACGATATTTTGGAAAAATTACATTTTTATTAAATAATGTCATGTTTGATCATCCGTTCATGTAATTTTTATTTTCATTGCATGATTATGCAAAAGAATAAGGTATCATTTTTTTGTTAATTGTGTGAAATAGCCAGAACAACCGCAGTGTTGTGAAGTCGATGTTTATCGAAAGCATGCTGTGAAACATACAAATAGTAGATATCTAAATGTTATGCACAAATTTGCTTTAAAAGAACTAGCGTGAAACTGACTTATTATTTGAGAATTTATCTAAATTATTCCAATTATAAAATTGTGATGTAGCTTTATTCGAATTGTAATACACATTTAATTTCATCTTCCGATTAAAATGGATCGATCTTTGTAAATTTTGATGGGAGATTATTCAATCAATTTAAAAAAAGATCTTAAAAACGGAATTTTGTTCAAAATTCTCATTCCTGGAAAATAATAATTTATTTTCCATATCCACCTATCTAGCTCGCTATAAGCACAAATTCTTCAAACCAGTCGCAGAAGACCCATTAAAATGAATTACAAAAACTAAAATCGAAAAACGCTGATGATGTTACAAGTTCCCCAAATTCTGAAACTGCTAAAGGAATGAGATTGAAGAATTCTTTTAAAAAAGCTTCAGAAAAACCTGACTCATCTGGTTTGGTTTGTAAGCGCTGTTTAAATAACGATCTCACCATTATGCTAGATTCTTCAAGTGAACATGAAAGTCAGGAGGATACATCCGACATTTGCACCTCGATGCAATTCTCATTACTTTTTATTAAATAAAATTTTCAATTTTTAAATTAAAGTACTAAATAAAATAAACATTATTAAAAATTAGTGACTTTTAATTTTTTTTTTATTTACCTAAATAACTTAGTTTACTTACTTACCGCATCCGCGGATGTTAGCTGTTAGACATCCGCATTCGCATTCGCATCCGCGGATGCCTAAAATTTCACATTCGTAACAACCCTAATGGTAACCATGGACGCATCTATGACAGCTTCTGGTTGAATTGTTGAGTCATAAGCTATAACTCCTTTTATGCCTGAAGAACTGGATCTCAATCCAGTTAATGCAATAAGACTATGTTCAAACAGGCACCTTATTTGCAATTAAGAACCTTTTCACCAATTTGGGCTTAATTGTTACACAATTTATCATACGAAAATTCAAATTATTAATTGCGAATTAATAATTAATTGGCAATCAATTTGTGTCAGATTCTCTATGCAACCCTGCTAGGTGTGTTTAATTTTGACTTGGAGGTATGTTTATTGAACAAAGAGCAATCAGCTGTTTGTTTTTGGTCCTCTTTTACAGCTGATGTTCCATCAGGGATGGAAAATTTAATTATAAAATTGTACCTAATTTACGGAAACTTTACCTAAAAGTAGATAGATGTACCTAAAAAGTAAATATGTATTTATATATAAAGAAAAATAGGAGGTAACAATTCCCATCGATGCCATATCAACTTCTGTACTCACATTAAACAAATTTTTGGCTATGAAAATAATCTCTTGGAGCAGCGCGAGACAAAACTATGTTGTAGAAAAGGTGAATCACTTTCCTCCTAGTTGTTCGATCTGACGTTTTAAAACGAAATATTTTGCATCTATCTGGCGAAATCAACTACAGATGCGTTACTTTGACCACCATTCTGTATCATTTGTCACTCACAAAGGAGGGAAGCTATTAAACCAGTTGCCCGCACCAGAAAATGTACCTAAAATTGTGTGTTTGTACCGAATGTACTTTCAAACTAAATAAAGGTACGATTGTAACAACTTTTCCATCACTGTAGGTAATCCAACAGCTGATTTCGTATCACTAATTGAGCAGCTGACGTGTATGTGAACACACCAAACCCAATACCGCAATTTAAAGCTTAATTGCCTCAGCTAATTGGCCTGTTTGAACATAGTCTAACGGTTTCTTCCAAGCATTGGAAAACATTCACTTTGTTGGGTCCACCACTTTCTGCGCTTGCTACTGCCTTCGGTCGCGCTTAGGGATTATAAGCCTTACTAATAAGAATTCTCGTTTCTGTGTTGCCGGAGAAGATACGGAAGCCACTTTTATACTGTGAGAGGTATACAAAATTTATTGTGCATATAACTCCGGCTAGGCCATCCACTGCATCTTTGCACAGAACCCACATCGAAATTTACAAAACAAGTGCATGGTTCAATCCGAACTTATTAATAAACTAGAACTCGTTAACTTAGAACCTTTGTTTCATATTAAAGTTTAATCCTTTGACTACACGCGTATGTTAAAGTTTTTAGATTCGGGTGATGCGTTTAGATACAACAACCCAAAATCATTGCACAAATAACTAAACCGTACCCAAGCTCCTCGATACGGAACAACAAACTTTCTTTTTTGTTCGTTCATATAAAGCAGTGGATAAAAATATGCGAGAGGCAAACGTATCTGTTTAGAAGAACACCACATTTCCTGAAAACACACATCGATTTACATCTTTTTGCTTAAATATTATCTCGCTACCGACACACAACTGTTTTCGTACAAAATTACGCAAAAAAGCTGTCAATTTCTTACCCGTTCGTTTTTAGGCATGCCATTGTTACGAATTTCGAAAATTCGAAGATACTGTGGTGAAACACTTTGATTTAAAGGCACTTTACCCTCGCTAGGGCAGGCACCTTGCCGTTGGTGCGGGGGCTTAGC
>NW_016179197.1:0-7408 GCF_001687245.7 Rhagoletis zephyria | reverse complement strand
TGGAGAATTTGTCCTCCTGGAATGTTAAAAAATTCTGGTCACCTTAGCATTATGCCCTTTTAAATTGATTGATTGCGCTTGATTTGTGCTGTCACTGCCTTTCCCGGTTGGTTATTGCACACATTTCTTACTCTTACTATCTTTCACTCTTTTTCAACCTTTTCTGCTCTGTTTTTCCAATTTTTTCTTCTTTATTTTGTCTTACTAAAGTGAAACTCTGTTACAAAGATCGCGCTGGCCGATTAAGCCCCTTAAGGGCAAAATAAGTACAACAATAAAAGTGATCAAAGGTTCCATTTTTTTTTTTTTTCTGGAGAAGGCATCCTTTCAGTTTAGCTTAGCAATGATTACCAAAAAAAAGAGTACTGTAGCAGCTATGGAGTAGCAAAAATCTTTACAGATATCAAAGAAGAGAATTTGAAGATCGAAACCTTTTCATTATAACTTGAGCGCTGATAATTTCCAGCCATTTTCAATGTATGTTGTTGTTGCTTACTGCCTTCAAGCAGGTAGCACTTATTGTAAATTTCATTTGCTGCTTCATTGCATTTCACTTCACTCTCAAAGTGAACTCAAAACAAAACCAAATAGAAAGCATTTTGAAGGAATATTGTGCCTGATTGTATTGGAAGGGATTTTTAATCCGTTTTGCTGGCACATAATCGTAGGAACACACTTGCATTTGTATGTACATAAGTATGTATGTATCTAATTGTATGACATATTGTTCGCAACATCGACGCATCTTATTACAATAAATTATGCAGACATTGATTGAAAGACACTCTTTCAATTAGGGGATTCACAAGACGTGTTAACCGTCGTAAAATCTTAAGGTTAACATCTTTTTTAATTGAAATGGTTTTAGGGGATTTCTAACTAAACCGAAATTCTTTTAAACTGATAAAGAATATATAATTAGCCAACCCCCCAACCATTTTAACCGCTATTTTACATAAACAAGTGTTAAGCTTAAGATTTTACGACGGTTAACACGTCTTGTGAATCCCCTAAATATGATTTCAGCTGACTCATATGACACACTGAACAGAAGAAAGTGGAATTTATGTATTTAGATACTCGTATGGGTATTTGTTTAGGAACATTTCCGTTGGTAAAAATACTCATTTGGAAGGGGCAAATTTTTAAATAATTTAAATATTTTTTATTACGAATTTCCATACTCTTAATTTTATGTAATTCTACTTAAATTTGAGCTTTGAGTAATATTCGACCGTTTTGCTAGTTTTTAAGACACTTGGAGAGATTTTCTCACTTAGCACTTCGTTTAACTTTTAAGGTACAAAATTACTTACCGGAAACCACCTGCTTTGGAACTAAAACGTGACTGTGGCAGGACATGGATTTGACCCGATATATTCCACTTTTTCGATAAATTTCGATAATTTGATACATATCGATGATTCAATGAATTTCAAAACCACTAAATTTCGATAAATCGGCAAAATCCGATGAATCTACTAAATTCGATAAATTTCGATAAGTATGCACTTCGAGGGCTCGATAACTCAAAAACGTATATATATATCGATATAAAGCGATAACTCGCTAAAATTTGGATGCCCCTACAAATTTCGATAACTCGGTTAATTTTGACGATAAATTTCTGTAACTTGATAACTTTCGTTAACTAAATTTTTTTTTATTGAATTTATTTCGAATTTTCTAATTATTATGTATTTCTCATTTTTTCATTTACGTCTTTATCTTCAATTTTACCTTAACTTTTTTGTCTTAATCGTTATGATTTATTTATTCATCATTACATTTATCTTTATTACAAATTTTAATTTCAAATACGAGTGAAACAAAATGCGAAAACAACTCAAATTGAACCGGTTGCAACAACAACTATACACAAATACGGAAAATTTTAAGCGACGTTTTCGGCCATGATTTTCAACCAATTTTGAAACCATAGAAACTTTGACTTTGGCTATAACCAAAGTCTTTTAGCGATTTTCATCTGCCTAATGCTTTTTTAAAGTATTACAAATGTTGATGATGCCAAAGCAAATTTCCAAAAAAAAAAATAAGCTCACTTCCATTACCTATGTATGCAGAACTTAAGCCAGTCAGTACCTGCTTTCAAGAAAAAATATGGTCTGTAGCTGTGTAGTTTTTATGGCCAACGTAAGACATCTTACGTTAGCCAAAGATCTTGGCCTGTATATAGGGCCCACAGCCTTCCAGTATTTCGGTTAAAGTGTACCCACTCAGCAATTATGGTTATCCAAGAGGACCAACTCAGACCCCAGAATGGTTCCAGTCCTAAGAAGGGAGTTAATGATCCTTCTCGCGCCAGCTCATCAGCATCCTCATTGCCATTTATTCTACATTGGACCGGCATCCAGCACAGAGTTACTCTATTCTTTGCTGCCAGAATTTGGCCATCTTCTTTGATAGACACTGGTTGGCTGCTTGGCTAACTAAAAATATGACTAGAAAGGCCGGCTTCAATCAATCTTTAAGGTTGAAATTGCTAAAAAAAACTTAAGCCTGGCACACCTTAGGCAACCTGCCCATGAGAATTGCTAGTATGTTGCCGTGTCCGTAGATATCTGCGCCTGCTCTATCATCCAAATCATCGCCAAAGCTGGCTACGCTACTGCAGTTCCAACAGGGGTGAGTGAAGGTAGGCCCAGTTTTTTAGTTCTTTCAATGGTCTCGTAAATCTCAATATGGATTGGGAATGCCACTGCAGCACACAAAAGGATGGTACAAGCGCGTTTGACATCAAAGGACACGGGGCGATCCCTCACAATTTTTAAATATCTGAGTGGTATTAGCCAATCTGTGTTGTAAAGACTTTTACAGAAAACCCAAATTTAGTCAATTCCTAGTCGCGCTGCCGAAAGAAGCTTTGAAATCGAATGAAATACATTGAGTAATTCTCCTCTCTCCGGGTTTTTCAAAGGCAGACTGATAAAGCCCAACTAATTCGTTGACTCAGCGCTTTAGAGATGTTGTCGCTTGAGGCAGGGTCGCCCTGTTTGGAGATTAGGCGCCACTTGATGTTTGCGTTTGCCATCCATCGTATTTCCCGAATGGCGATAATGTCAAGCTTAGTCTTCTCGAGGGTGAGTCGATTTTTCATTCCTTTTTAATTTTTATCGAAGTTTCAGAGTTTCAAGACCTTCTTACTTAAGCTCCTTTGAAGTGGAAAATTTACATGAAATAATAATGACAAGTTTATTGGCTCCATACAAGCATCACCATCCCCTTTGGAATTTTTTTCTTCAGAAGCTTTGGATCTTCGTTTCACCGACTCCACATGTATCTTGTCTATTGCGGTCATCACAATTACTATCCAATTTTTATCTAAATTTCAATTTTAACTTTGTGCTGAAAACAATTTTTTACGATTTCTCTCGGTATCAAACTTGCATACCTTCTTTAGTTTTGCATATATTAAATATTAATGAATTTTTGTGCCATAATGCGATACTCCGAACAGCCTACCAAATAAAAAATGTACCATAAAAAATGTCAAATCACGTTTGCGGTGCTGTAACGCCCCAAAAACACAATCCCTTCCAAAGCGAAACCCTTCACAGAAATTTAAATCGAAAAAATGCTAAATAACGAACAAGCATTGAAAAACAATCCGGCATAAATAAACGAAACGAGCATGGCAAGACCAAAGTGAAGGGAAACCAAACGAATAATGTGAGGAAAAAATAAAAATACAAAAAATCGTTGGACAGTAAAAAAATGAAATCCCTTTTTTCCTGCCTACAAACAGCCCAAACTAATAGAATACAATAGCCGAAGAGCTGATAGTGAGGATAAAGTTAAAAATGAGTATGGGTGTGTGTGTGTTTGTATATATATATGTACAAATGTATGGAGATACAGCCCTTTGCTTACTGCATAAAAATGCATAAAATTCTTTTGCTGACTGTCCAATAATTTTTATTTTTATTTTATTTTTTTTTTTTGAGCGTGGGTGTATGTGTATCGTCCACAGCACAAGCGAAGCAGCAATTTGAACACGTGCAAGGGTCAACTTGCAACCAGAGAGAAAAAAAACAACAACGAAACCAATCACTGTATAACAAAATGATCCCTACGCCGTAGGCCGGGCACGACTCCGAAGCCACACACAGCAGGTAGCCGGAGTTAGAGCGGAGCGGCCAAAGTCGAAGCCGTAGACGGAGTCGGAGTCCATGACGCACACAAAACATAAACGCTGGTGACTATGTGCTACATACATGCCCTGCAGTGAAAAGCATAAACCAGCTAGAAAAAATACTAGTTCATTAACTAGTATGTGCCTACCAGTTCGACAATTTCGAAGAACTTAAGCGTTCACCGACAACTGCCTTTGAATTGCCAAAGCCAAAAATAAAACGCAATTAATTGCTTTTCTTACAAATGTCGGCTATGGCGTGACGTGAAGACTACTGGTGCTATTGCTGAGATCGCAGGTTCGAGGCCGCTTGGAAATGGTTAAGGTTTTTAAAGTTAAAGTAAATGTAAGTAAAAATAATTATTTCAATTTAAATGTAAATAACAAATTGCAAAATCTAATTGTATTGCAGAAAAAACATATCTACATATGGAAAGAAATGCTTGCGCCATAAAAAAGGAAATAAAAAAAAAAATAAACTTTTTTAAATTAAATTTAAAAATTACAATAAAACACTAAGTAAAAAAAAAATTAGTCAAACAAAAGTGATTAAGAAAAATAAAAATTTCCTGCGCCAGGACTTGTTCCTGGAACCTAAGGCAGCGCTTTGCTCCATCGGCCATTGCCACTGTTGGAGCGCCGTGAGTGAAATGGCATACTTATACTTTTCACAGGGGATGAATTGGTAGACTACCTCATCAACTGGTATGATGCTACTAGTATTTCTACTAGTAGATGCTAATGCATTGCCTGACAATTGACATCTCGTAGAACATCGTCATGTTACAAATACCAGTCGCTAACATTGAAAAAGGATGGAACATGAACTAACTAGTTGGGCCAAAAGGCAAACTAGTAGAATTCTAGTTCACAACTAGTAGCTTTCCCTGCAGGGTACATATGTATGTGTGTGTGTGTATGTTGTACATACATTTGACTATATACAAAACCCATCTAAAAGGAGATAAATATAGAAGGTTCTATAAGAAAGCAATAAGCGATAAGCCTAAAAAAAAATAACAACAACAAGGAATATAAAAAGAAAATACATAAAAAAATGGTTAAAAAAACACAGAAATCGTAAATAAAAGGTGTCCATATAGGGATAAAATTGTAAGATGAAACTAATGGACCAAGGCGGCCGTTAAATGCCACAAGTGCGTTCCTTGGTCGAAGTAGCGACAAGAACAACAACAACAAAGTCACCACTATCAACTTAGCACCACCACCACCACGACAATTGCTAGCTAGCATGCCGATGACACGAAAAAGAGTGTAGCGGCAGTTTTACGGCGTTTGGTGGTGGTTACTGGTTTGTTGGTGGTTACTGGTTTGTTGGTGGTGGCAGCATTGATGGTGTCGTTAATGGCAATCACGTTGGTTGTTGTGTTGTTTGTGCGCCTTTGGAATATGGTTGATTTTTTGTTGTTGCTTATGGGGTCGTAAGTTTGCGTAAGATTTTGAAAGCGGAAGAGGTAAGCAATTCTAATTCAACTGAAACTTAAAATAAGATAGTCCAATATCACCACACCAGCGTCATTGGAAAATTACCGCAGCGACGTTGGTGCACCATCGCCTTAGAGAGAGATGGACTCACCCGGTGGTTGAGCTTGATGACAACGATTTATGAACAAGCCCATCTAGGCAGAGCTAAGTAAGCCGCTATAATAACAACAAAAACAATCACCATAAACCTCTGCCTCTCACCCTTTCTGCTTTCCCCTTTTTCTAAGACTTACATATGTAGATATCGGTGACGGTACCTTTTCGACTGTTTTCATATGTATTCATATGTATTTACGGTCGACTTAGAAGATAGGATGACCTTACTATAGTAAAGGGGAGTGCTACAGATTTGTTTCTACTGCGCCTATCTTATCGCAATTAAACCAGGCCCCAATTTTAGTTTGATTAAGGCCATAACGATTGTTGAACCTCCGTTACGTCCCTGGGGTATCAGCAGTAACTCCACTTCTGTCACATTTTATTGCGGTATCTTTAATTATAGTCGATAAGGGCAAATAATAATTTCCAACCCTACTAAAAGAAACCTGTTTAACAAGTACAAACGATGTTTTTAACAACTTAATGGTTCTTTCCTCAACACAACTGGGACTACTTCACTCAGAGAGAAGGCTCGAAATCAGTGGGATTGGGTAACTTGGGTAATCCGGTGGTATCCGACTTGTCCGACGTAAGTATGAAAAAGGTAAGAGCTGCGGACGTTGTTTGAAAATCAACTCTACGGACTAGGCGTGAAAGCTTCTGGAAGATAATGGAAAAGAACTATAAACAGAGATCTGCAAAACACGCTCGAAAGCAAAATAAATATAATAGCTCGTCTGTTTATGGTATGACTAAGCAACCCGGAAACAGAGAATACCTTCCAGAATTCCGGAGGTTCTACACTTGAACATACTGATTGGCAAAACAGTAGAATCAGAACAAAGCGAGAGTAAGGTAACTAACTGCCAGCGGGTTTTCTGGACATAGTAAGCCGTAAAGAGCCTCTCAGCTGACACAGGTGCAGAATTTCGGGATGACCCAGACGATATTAAGCCAGTTGGGCATTCCAGTTATCCTTATCCACTTCTAAGAAGTGATAGGTATTTAAGAACTTAGTAGACGGAGGTTGTCAGTTAGCGTTTTGAACAAGGAAGCCCTTGCCGACGAGAGGCCTTTACCTCCCACATTCACCGACAAAATCTGTCGAAATTCGATCTCTACGCAGACACAAATGGTTCGCCTGTAGAGTGAAAATACTTCATAGAGTGTAGGCTGCCATAATATACCCAGTTGTGGATGCACCGCCTCGCTCAGTCGAGGACGATACAACCTACAGCATACTTTCGCGGTCAAATATAATATTCGGTAAATATTAAATTAAACTCAAAACTAAGAGAAAATAGGGATTATGCTCGTCCAGAAACTTTTGGCCACCCCACGAGGGTTTGGAAATGTTCAACATCAACATGATATAGATACCAATGGTGCAATCTTAAAATAGGCAGCTCAAGTAACACCCCTTTTATTTGTTACTTCAGTTAGAAGTTGTAAAACCTTAAGGGCAATGGAAATCACGAGTATTCGTCCTGCTCATGTCTGACCCATAGTTGAATAAGGTTGGCGGAGACTACGCCATTTCGTTCTTCCAATCGTCTTGCTGGACGTGGCCATGGTTAGGCGAACCCTCTTATTTAGAAATTATGTACTATATATCTACCTCTGAAGGCATAATTGTATCCTAAGGCATTC
>NW_016179196.1:0-7408 GCF_001687245.7 Rhagoletis zephyria | reverse complement strand
TTTGGAAGCGTTTACTCAGCATTTATTGAAGGTGAGCTTATGCTGATATTATGTATTTGCTTCACAGCACATGTGTGGGAAAAATGTGCGAAAATTTTGCACAAGCATATGTATGTAAATACATAACTATGTAGACTTGAGATATACATACATATTTTCAGAGTAAAATAAAATTCAACATTTTCGGCAAAGCAAGTGAAAGGCATTTTCTGGATTTATTTATGTATGTACATTACAGTGCTCAGAAAAAAAATGCTGGCTCATGTTAAGCCCGCACCCCCTGGGCTTTTTCTGAATGAAAAAATATAACACCCTTATTTGTTTTTATAAAAATAAAAAAAAAGATATATATTTAGAACTGCCTCAAAGCCCATGAATTTTTCCATGTAGTTTTTTGTCATTTGAAAATTTGGGCTTTTCCCTAGTGCAATAATTCTTGATTCAAATGAATTTTTAGGTGTCTTTGGGACTTTTCGGGATTTTCAGAACTTTTATGTGGACTATCATTATTATAATTTTTTGTTTGATTTTTCGGTATTTTTTGTGATCTGTCATTCATTTTAGTAAAAGGTCTGAAATTTTAAGAAAATGCTATTGCTGAGTTTTTATTCATACGGCCCATGGTCAAAGTAAAATTTATTTATTAACACCAAAAGTTCACTACAGTTTTAATTTTTATTTTTATTTTTAATGGCGTCTTCTTTTCTACTGAAAGGTGTAGCCGTCCCCACCACCGTGCCCACCGCGTAAAAATATTTGGGAAAGGGCAATGAGAGGGCAACATTTTTTGTGGAAAAGAAAACGCCATAATTATTTTTGATTCTAGTGAAAATGCATATCGACGATGGGTAAAACCGCCCATCAACTAATTGCAAAACCGCCTAAATCGCCGTTATGGCAAAAGTGAGATTTGGTTACCCTCAACTCCAGACAACGAGATTTATGCATAAAAATCGTAAAATATTTATTAAAACAACAGATTTGTAATATAACAGCTAGCGAAAATACCGCCCATCAGGGCAATACCTTCAAAGAGTAACCGTTTTTCCCTCCCCTGTAAAATTCGAGTGTCGTAAAACAGGCGGTTTCGCAGTTCGTCGATGGGCGGTTTTGCAAAAACATCGACGATATGAATATATATGTATGCTCGTATAAACTTAAGTGCTCTTTTATGAAATTGTGTACAAAATAGTTTCTGTGAAATCACCGTTGATGCTAATGGGCCAGAGTTCAGCAACAATATAAGTATTCAACAAATTTAGCAGATTAGCTCAAGCAACGACTGTTTTAGTGGTGTGACAAAAATGTCACTCATACGCACCGTACAACCATTTTTTGGAAAGTGGAAACTTAGAAGAAGAAGAAATAACTATTACTTTTAAATAATTTCTTAAGGATTATAAATTATGTAGTTTGAATTATTTTTTGTTCAATGCTTGCCATTCCAAAAATGATCGGCATTTGCTTACCTTAATATGTCGTTTCCCAGGGAATCAATTGATGCTAAGTGAAGCTGATGCGTGGAACTACCGCCGCCTATGTGGGTATAAACCGCTTGTATGCATTCACATCAATTGTAGTTTGCCTGCGTTCTGTCTCTGGGGTAATTATTTTATTATTGCATATGTCATAACTTTTAACTCGACAGTAACAGATGCAAACACAAAGTTTGTATTTCATCTGAGGTAGAGCAAAATAAAAAAAATAGACGAAATTAACTTCTATTCCAAACACAAACTGCAATTGACTCCAACTGTAACTAAAACAACTCATTTGCCCACATGACCATGTCACAGCGACAGCATATGCACACAACTTCTACATAGGTATGTACATACGCAAACACACTGTATGCAGGAAGTTCTAACTGCCCCTTAGGATGACTAAATCCCAACTCGAATCCGCTGCGCTGCTCATGCCGACAGTGACTCGCTAAGTTTTTAGCTCTCCAAGCTCCACCGACTGCACAAGCTATGCAAGTACATATCTACAAACGCTGCGCGCTTGCTCGACAACGAAAAGGAGTAGAATGAGTGGTAAATAGAAGAAAAAAAAAACAGATACCAGCAAAGGCAAGGCAGTAGTCAACTCCATGACATCAGACCAACAGGCTATACTACTCGGCTCAGCAGTAAAGTAAACAAAGTAAAAGAGTAAAAGGTAAACTGTGCACATTTTATTTACATTTGTTTAGTTACTACCTTTTTGCTTGCTTACTTTTCGTCAACAATACTCGACGCGCACATTGGAGTTGTGCGGCTATAGTAAGGATCTGTAGAGTGGAATTCGTAAATAATGAAATTAGTTTTTGTTTGCCTACGCTTTAGGGATCAGTGGCCTTTTGTTACTTCTTTTTTTACTTCAGCTTACTTTCCGACTTTTTGAGCTATGTTTCATTTGCCATTTCTTCTTTAAAATTTATTCCCTAAGGTTTCTTTTGCGAATTTGTCCATTGTTGGCTTAGCTCTTTGCCGTCATTTAGCTTTCGAGACGATTGCCGGGGTGATGATGATGTGTATGCACGCTTTAAGGCGCCTTCAAATTAGTGTTGCTTTGCTAACCTTTGTTGGGCTTAGTGTTTGGCTTTTTGTTGATGTTTGATATACTCAGTAATTTGACAAATTTCGTTTTTAGGTTTTTTGTTTTTTTGTTTGCCCAAGAATTAGCTGAAAGGGTTTAGTGCTTCGCTATTTGACTACGATATATATTTGAAATTTGATATCCAAAGTTGGAAAAAGGATGCAGCTTGCCACAGCCTGTGAATACTATTAGAAGTATTTGAAAATATTTATTTTTTCTATTTTAAATATTTTTTTAAAAGCTTTGGTGGTGTAACAAAACTTATAACGAGAAAATAATTGCTTATTTAAAAGAAGTCACGCTGTTTCGTGTATAAACAAAAAGCTGAAGCATGCGAGACATAAGAATACCAAGTAGATTTCGATTTCGACCTTAGACAGCCTTTTCGATATCGAAAATCACGAAATCTTTGGTTCTTAAGCACCGAGCTTTCACGGAAATCGAAGCTCGCTTGTGGTATTCTAGGGGTAGGTTGTGAAGTTTTTTGCAGTAAATGACCCATCATGTTCTCCTGGAATTCATAAAGGTTATAGATACTTTTGTGGCGATAGTTATCCAGAGAAAACTTTTGTTATAGAAAGGAAAGGACATCGATAACACTCCTAACAAAAAGCCCGGCTAAACTCAAGTATCTCGGGCGGAGCTGCAGTGACAATTGTAGGTTTGCGAATACCTAACTCACCACTTGGATGAAAACAAAAATTTTCTTGTGTGTTTAGTGTCATTTCATTTCATGACTATGTAGTGAAATAATAACTTTTAATTCTTCTAAAACGCCGTGCCCCCTTTGCAAGTTCCTGTAATTATTATATCGTTCCGATGGTGAAATACCTCACAAATTATTAGTCGGATTTTGTTGACATTGACAACAGAGGTATTTACGCTTTAAATATTCCTTCTAGACTCTTGGACTCACCACCGTGTCAAACAACAGAATCATTCTCAGCTCTCCCACAACAGCAAGGAATTGTGATACTTAGCAAGTCAACAAAAATCATGTACAGCCATTGTCGTTACAAAACCAGCATTCGCACTATTACTCCACCTAAGGTTGCAGGCGTTGAAGCAACAGAAAACCGACCAATCATCACCAACCGCTGCCAACAGCAAATGCAGAGTAGTTGGCGTCTGTGCCAGCAACCGCGAATCGATTTAATGTCGCGACGCCCAACTGAAACTGACCTAACCAAGCGGACGAGCGAAATGTGATTGTGATCAGCACTAACCAATGTTCTAACAACCGACAACGGCAATGCGGTAGCCGTTACCACAGTCGCCGTCGACACCACTGATTATCAGCAACATACATGCATAAATGAAGCGCGAAACTGTTATTATTGGTGTTGTTGTTGTTATGGCGCACAGCCTGTTGGAGTATGAAGATAAACAATTATGAAGTAGGCAGTGAGCATGTTGCGGATGGCTGATAAAACCAACAACCACAGCTGCCTGCATGTCGAGTCTGCGTACGAGAGCTACCGTGTCATTCATGCGCCACGTTGGACAAATTGAACAGTGCGGAATGTGTGCATATTTTGTATTGTATATGTGTCAGAGTATATTATTTGAGTTGATTGTGCTTATTTATTAAAAGGTGTCGGATTTCTGTCGGATCTGTATACATCAAATGTAGATGAGAGACAACTCTCGAAAGCTCAGTACGCCTACGCTAAAGGCAGATCAGTCGATAAAGCTCTTCAAAAGCCATGCTAATTGCTTATCCAGATGATATGATGATGATGATATGATTAGTTATAATAAGTGGCAAATATCTAATGACTCTTAGCTTACTGGCAAACCAGACGCTGAAAGCCATCAGTGATTGGGCCACAGAAGTGGGAATGAGCATTAACGCAGAGAATATTAATTTAGTATTATTCACTAAGAAATACAAGCTGGGACTTTAATAGTTTTGCAGCGGTGATACGCTGGCCAGGACGAATGATTGTCATATAGAGGGAAAATTATGGGCGGAACACTTCTACTTCCTTTTGAGTGATGATAGCAATGAAACCAGTGAATAATATGAAGCCAAAGTTCCAGTCGAGGACAACAGACTCGACCTACCACCGGCATAATAACACTACTAGCGGTGACAGCGTGCCAGTTGAGCTGTTCAAGTAGGCTGGCGAGAAGTTCATAACAGCATAGATCAACTCTTATGCAGAATATGGTTAGGAAAAAGCTGGACTTCCAATTCCAACGAACGCCACCATTTAGTTGGTGGTGCGGTTGAGACCACTCTCATTTTAGCCCAAACGGTCCAAAATACACATTCCGGTTTTGGATAGTACTCTAAATGGGAACGAAGTTTAAATGAAAACAGAATAAAACCAATGCAAAATGATAAAACTAAACAGTAAAATAGCAAGCAAGCTGTCCAGGGCGAAGTCACCACCGGCAGAAGGGGCGGTACTTTGGCTGAATGTCATTTAGGTCGTGTGCTTCTAGGTATGGTGATTCTAGGAAACTAAGTCTAGTCCAAGTGAATGCCTCACAGTGCCAGATAATGTGCTCTGCTGTTTCTTGTTCTTCGTTGCATAAACTACAACAATTCTTACTTTGTGGCTATTGTTGTGAAGGAGTTCTTCGGTTCTGCTTCTGATATATACGGAATGATCGACTTAGCCTGCCTGTTACCTTACGTATTTGCCCAGTAATGTTGCGCATCGTTCTTAACTCCGATATGGTAGTTTCCCTAATGAAGCTCCATGGCAGACCACTAAAGGGTCCTATGTCTGCAACACAAAGCTCCCTTCTTCTCTGCCACCTCATTGCCCATGACTCCACTGTGTCCCGGTACCCAGTGATTCATATCCGGTTCTTGAAGGTGATAAGTATTAAAAGCTTAAGGCAGTCCTACACCAGTTTTTAGGTGACCCCGTGCGCTTTGAGAGCGAGGATCGCTACTTTCTACATACGCGCTCAAACATAGGAGTCGTTTGGGTTATACGCTGTAAACTCCTGCTCCGACGCCGTTGTCAGTTTTGGTTCCGTCAGTATACCAGATGTGGCTGTCCTTCCGGAGTTTAGATCGTTTGTCGCCACAATCGCATAAAATGACCGTGAAGTTTTGTGTTAAGTTAAACCTCGGAAGCCACAGGACCAAAAAGCTAATGAGCAGCATGTTTTCTTGTTCTATAACCCTGACGGTGAATTGTGCTTCTTGTTCTCTGCATTGTCCCTGAGATGAGCCTTGCTGTAAACAGTAGACTCTTCTGCTTGATTACAATATATAAGGGAGGTAGGTCAAGAAGCACTACTAGAGCCGTGATTGGTGTTGTTCTCATCATGCCCGTGATGCTCACGCAGGCCAGTCGTTGTAGCTTACTATGCTTGCGTGGACTTCACTTCTCCCTACTTCTACCCTTTCTACAGACTGCTGCAGCATAAATTAAATGGGATTGGAGATGGCATTATACATTCTTGTTGCTCCAGTTCCATTGTATTTGTTTCCGGCAGGTGCAGAAGAGGTCCTGGCCTTTCGAATAGTTTTGCCTAGGTGTGGATTCCATGAGAGCATCTCATCAATGATAACTGCTAGATATTTGACCTCTTTGGAGGAGTATATCTTTTTTCCTTTAAGGTATGATTCTAGTAATTTTTTCACTTTTCCTTTTCCAGGAGAAAGTAATTATGCTAGTCTTCTTGGGGTTAAGTTGTTACTGCACCAATTAGCGAATATATTTCGAGTATTACGTAGGAGCTTGAAGTTAGTGTCTTCGAACTGACCTCTGTTTAGGATGACAATGCCATTCGCATAGTCCTGAACGTCGAAGCCATTGTCACTAAGAAGGCAGAGTAGTTCGTCTACATCGATGATCATAGCAGAGGAGAGATAACTACCCTTGCCGGCAACCTTTCGTTGCTAAAAATCTGACTCTTTCCTGTTCTAGAGTGGATAAAATGATTCTGGATTTCGGGATGTTTTCTGTCCAGCGGCACGTGGTTCCATCAACCACTTTGCACCGGACGCCACTGTCTATTAGAGAGTGTTCCGTGTTGCCGAAAGCACTCTCCATGCCCAAGAAACATCCCACAGCCATCTCTTTATCCTTCAAAGACTTCTCGATTTTCCTCGTTAGACTCTAAGGAGCGTGTATGGTAGATCTTCCAGGAAGGTACGCATATTGGAATCTATATAAAGGGTTCCCAGTAAGGAATGTATCCCTGATATGCCTGTCTGCGATCTCTCCATTATTTGTAGTGGAAAGGATGTAAGACTAATAGGTTGGTATGACAATTTTTTTTTGTTGTAGTAATTGATTTTAAATTAAATTTTATTGAGCGCTCTACCGATATTAAGGCAACGATGTGTGTGTTAGTAAACATGCTTGGTTTTAATTTAGTTTACAATATAAATCAGTAGTTAACTTTCCTAATTCAGTAACCAAAGGAAGCGCAGCCAAGTTTACTGCCATGAATTTTAACTAAAATAATTTTAATAGAAATTTATTTCCACACCCAAAGCGATGTCAACCAAAAGGTTGCACAAACAACAGTAGCAGTATATGTATAAGCTCAAAGGACACAATCTACCATAATATGCAGCCATTCAAGTTAAATAACCGAAAAGATTTACAATATCTGATGTAGCTATAGTCAACGAATGATGTGTAAGCAAGTGATATAAATGGAGTTCACTATACAACCATTGGAGTAAACGAATTTTAATAGTTAATGTACTTTTAATGAACTCCGTGCTGTTGCTGCCGCTGTTGCACAAAACCAGAAACCAATTTTGACATTTACTGCACGCAAAATTTTAATAAATACCGACGGCCAGTGTGGTATGGAAGAAAATGGGTAAAAAAATTGCCAAAAATCA
>NW_016179195.1:0-7408 GCF_001687245.7 Rhagoletis zephyria | reverse complement strand
CAACGAGCAGATAACGAGCTGGGCCAGTTTCCACAACAGCCGACAGCAATAGCACCGACGTGGATTTGGTGTTATAACAGTGGTCCAAAGAACAGGATGGCAGCGGTGCGGCCATGGTCTGCAGCCAATCCGAGTGGTAAAAGTGGTAAAGAATCCTTCGCAAGTGCGTGCACAAGAAAAAAAATGTGTATGGAAGACAATGGAAACGAGCATGTTGGAGTTCTGAGAAAAAAAAACAAGCATACACTTCAATATATTTTTATAAACGGACAAAAGTGGCACAGAGAAATTTTTTTAAAATACATACTTACATATAAAATTAACATACATCAAAGCATACCTTTATTTTTATGAATATATGCGCATATGCACATTTAGTCCACGAAACATCGTTTAACACCTAATTTGTAATTTGTAATCCCAGAGATCTTTAATTTGTAATTCCAGAGATCTGCGCTTTATAAGATTACTTTACGAAATACTTCAACATAAATAAATAGCCCAAGATATTAGGCAATATTTAAGTAAATAATGGAGCAATGATTTGTGCATTTCAAGTCCCTACTAACTTTAAGAATTTTAAACTTGCCCATGATTAAAATCTTTTTAAACGATTTAGTTACAGTTTTTTAATAAGAAGTTTTATGTCATTACACAGGCGAAAAAAGCTTTGAGAGTTAATTCCTTCAGAATTTTTGTGGCCTTTAATAGAATCAATGGGATCTAGTTTTCGAGACATATGGGATTAAAGGTATCAAACACGGCATTTTTGTAATTTTTCGAACTTTTGTAGAAGATTTTTTTTTTATATATTTACGCGTAAAAATTAGGAAAATCTCGCCTTCAAATCAATTTTTTGTGCGCTACCTTGTAAATGCGTCGAACCACGTGAAAGTAGTTTGTGGAGTTAGAGTTTTAGTTTGGATATGGCAACACTTTTTATTGTTATCGATTTTATTGTTGCAAATCGAAAACTTGTCAATATTAAACCGCCATTTTTGACAACTCCCGCCTAATGTGAAATTTTGCAATTTCATTTGTGAAATGCTGATCCCGCCTTATCATAGCTTTTTATTTTCTTTAGCGCCGGATGCTTAATAGTGGATTGTGCGATTAATCAATTAATATGATTTATAAAAAATATATCAATTGCGCAGTCCTGTTGGAAAATGTGTTTGTTTAAGCGTCTTATGCATTTCCCGCATAAACAAAGAACAGCGAACATACACACTCACTTGTATTGCACTCCCACCCAAAACCAAGTGCAGCGAATAAATACACGTACTTGTGTTTAACAAATAATTCGCTCGTTCTTCATTGGGTATGCATTTTTTATGCACTTCTCAACTGCCGCAGAACAAAACCTACTAAAGTAGTGTTAATTGCTGGCACCCCAAATCATGCTCAATACTCTCGCTTGACGCATCACAACTCTTCCCGAGTTCTCTCACGGGGCCCTGTATGGCTTTCGGCTTACAGAGGTGGTACATAACCAGTGCTTAACACTCCCGCTTGACGCACACCCCCAAAAACTCTTAGAGTTTAGCGGCAAAGCCACAGCGCTACAAGCCGTAGGGACTCTGCATGACTTACAACCATGCAAAGGTGGTAACTGATTGCTATTATTGGCCCCGACGCCTGTCCAAAACATTTTTGCTTTAATAAATTTTTATAAAAATACATTCATCCTGGTGCGGCCCTCTCACTGAGTTAAACAGTGTTAACACAAATATTTTTTAAAAGTATGCGTATTTTCAAAGGAAATTGTTTTTACATCACTATTGTGGTAACGCCGGAAAATTTATTTGTTAAATGCTCTGTATGTATTTATGTACATATGGGCATGGTTAGCTTAGGTTAGGAGGGCGTGTATGGAATAATCCATACTTTCACTTGGAGGCAGAATTGTCCATTATGAGCGCCCTCTTTTAGTAACTGTCTGGAGGAGATGAGGAAACGCGTACCTATATCGAAAGAGTAGCTTTTAGTCATTATTTTACTGATGCAATTACTATCCCTGATGAAGCCGAGAGGTCCAATAGTTCCACGTCTGCTACTTCGTCCAGACTGTTCAAGTAGCATGAACCCAAGTGTTTGAGTCGCTTCGTCTGTAGTCCTGGATATCGGCACAGATAGTGGTCAATTGACTCTTCCTCATCCTCATCATGGCAGCCTCTGCAGAGAGTACTCGTTAGTATTCGCCACCGTGTCCTGTGATGACGCCGGTAAGGACTCTTACTGCAGATCGATTGAGTTTCAGTATGTCCGCTGTCTTTTTCATACTCAGACGCGGCCAGAATAATCTTGTGGTCTCACAGTCTTCCTGTTTGTTTTTTCACAAGTCATTCGTCACGGCCACGGTGTAATCATCAATTTTCCTAACGTGATCACTAAACGCTTCTTCTATTTGCATCGCTGAGCCGCATCCAGCCATCTCATCGGCCGACTCATTCCTTCAAGATTGCTATGTCCGGGAACTCAGCATAGAGTGACGTTGATACGGCTCAGTGACGCCAGCGTGGTTCGACATTTCCTTAAAATTCTTGATTTCACTGTTCTAGATCCTATTGCCTTCAGCGCTGCCGGACTGTCGACAAAAATATTTGCTTTGCCTTCTGGAACCCTACTACTAAGTAAAAGACTAGCCGCCCTCTCTATAGCGTAAAACTTCGCTTGCAAGACACTGCAGTCGTTCGGTAAGCGCCAGGACCGGTTGATCTGCAGGTCCTTCGAGTAGACACCGGCTCTGGTTCCTTGTTCCATCTTTGAACCGTCAGTGTAAATGGATATACCTCCCTCTGCTACTGGTAGTCCTGCATCCCATTCTTCTCTAGTCGGGAACCTAATTGAAGTCCCAAACAGGCGTAATGTAATCAGTGCTGACTTCTGTGTCAGCTTTAATTCTATTTAGCCGGCCCCTTTTCATTACATTCATTCAGCCGTAACATTGGACACATTTTGTAGCGAGTACGCGCTAAGTTCGGATGTGGTTTTTACAAACCAGCAATTTTTGGCGTTTTTCTGCTTTGAAATTGAATTTTAGATCTACTAATATTGTGGAAAATCATATAATGAGGCAGTGACTCTTGGTGATGTTATCAACATCTAATATTAATCTAGTGCCTTGCTTTTGTATAAAAAAAAATAGAAAAAGTAAGAGGCAATAAACAATTAGCATCACTTTTATGGCGAAAAATTAGAGAGCTACTCATTAAATCAATTATTATATTTTTTTGCTCATAACTTCGCAGTCGGCCTTAAGAGTACAGAACCGATTTAACTTTGCTCCATACACACCTCGACTCGTGTGCTCCAATTCTTCTTGCAGATGATATCCGTTTCTTTAAAAAGCGCACCTCGTCTGCTTCCAAATCCAGAGCTATTGGAAAGTCTTCTAATACAGCTTCAGAAGGTGAGGTCTTACCTAAAAAGCCCTGCCTAAAAGTGTTGATTAATAAGAGCTCATAATTTTGCTACACGGTTATGGTAGAAGTAACCTAGTTGCTAGTGCTAGTTGCTAGTAGTAGAAGTAACTTCGGTGCTAGTTTTACTGTACGAATTTGCCATTGCAATTCAATTAATTTTGGCTGCTCGCATTTCCAAAGGTTAGTCTTATTAGTCAAACTTTTCCGGGTAGAAAAAAAGGGATAAAGATGAGTGGAAAAATCGATTTTTTTTTCTCAGAGTACTTAAAAGACGAAAATTACCTATAAAAAAGGAAGCATTAAAAAAGCCAAGAAGCCAGACCTAAAATTTTGAGGTTAGAGCAAAAATATAATTGCTAAATCCAGCCTCAAAAAGGTTTTAAATTTGAGGCATTTCATATCACCGCGGCCACCACTGTGCGCGACCTCTCAAAATTTGGATGAAAGTTGAAGAGATTGAAGGTCTAGGAGACGTGAATATACGTGCAGCATATTTTGGCGATACGACGATATTTACTTCTTCTTCTTATTTTTTGGCGCTGTAACCGCCTAAGCAATTTTGGCCGAGTCCAGCAAAGCACGCCAGTCGTTTCTCCTCTGTGCCAACTGACGCCAATTGGAAACGCCAAGTGAAGTCCAGTCCTTCTCCGCCTGATATTTCCATCGCAGTGGGGGCCTCCCTCTTCCCCTGCTACCACCAGCGGGTTCCGAGTTGAATACTTTCAGAGCTGGAGCGTCGGTGTCCATTCGAACGACATGGTCAAGCCAGCGGAGCCGCTGTATTTTAATTCGCTGCACTATGTCTATATCGTTGTAAAGCTCATACAGCTCANAGCTCATACAGCTCATCGTTCCATCGTCTGCGGTACTCGCCGTCGCCAACGCGTAAAGGCCCGTAAATCTTCCGCAAGATCTTTCTCTCAAACACTCCAAGAGCCGCCTCATCGGATGTTGTCACTGTCCATGCTTCTGCGCCATATTCCAGAACGGGCATGATGAGTGACTTATAGAGCGTGGTTTTCGTACGTCGAGAGAGGACTTTACTCCTGAATTGCCTACTCAGTCCAAAGTAGCACTTGTTGGCAAGAGTGATTCTACGTTGGATTTCAATGCTGACATTATTATCGGTGTTAATGCTGGTTCCCAAGTAAACGAAATTCTCTACTTTCTCGAAATTGTAACTGTCAACAGTGACGTGGGTGCCAAGGCGCGAATGTGCTGACTGTTTGTTTGATGACAGGAGATACTTCGTCTTGTCCTCGTTTACCACCAGACCCATGCGCTTTGCTTCCCTATCCAACTTGGAAAAGGCAGAACAGACTTCGCGGTTTTTGTTACCGATGATGTCGATGTCATCGGCATACGCCAACAAGTGCACGCTCTTGTAGTAAATTGTTCCTGCGCAGTTCAGTTCTGCGGATTTTATTATCATATCCAACATCAGATTAAAGAAGGCACATGAAAGGGGCTCGCCCTGTCTGAAACCCCGTTCTGACGGAGCTGGTGGTATTGCTCAACGTCATTTTACACAGCCGTATGAGTTTTGAGGGGATGCCAAATTCAGACATAGCGGCGTATAGGCAACTCCTTTTAGTGCTGTCAAAAGCGGCTTTAAAGTCGACAAATAGGTGGTGAGTGTCGATCCTTTTCTCGCGGGTCTTTTCCAAGATTTGGCGTATTGTGAATACCTGGTCTATGGTGGATTTGCCAAGTAAAAAACCACACTGATAAGCTCCAATCAGTTCATTAACGGTGGGCTTCAGTCTTTCACACAATACGCTCGATAAGACCTTGTAACATATGCTTAGAAAGCTGATCCCGCGGTAGTTGGCGCGAATGGCGGGTCACCATTCTTGTGGATTGGGCACAGCACACTTAAATTCCAGTCGTCGAGCATGCATTCATCTGACCATATTCTGCACAAGAGTTGATGCATGCACCTTATCAACTCCTCGCCGCCGTACTTGAATAGCTCAGCTGGCAGGCTGTCAGCTGCAGCAGCTTTGTTGTTTTACAAGCGCACCATCACTATTCGTACCTCACCATAGTCGGGTGGTGGAACATCGACTCCATCGTCATCGACTGAGGCTCGCGTTCGTCTACTCCACTAATTTCAGCGCTGCTACTATTCAGTAAGGTGGAAAAGCAATCCCTCCGTAATTTAAGTGCATTCTGGACATCGGTCACTAGGTCGCCCTCTGGTAAAATTTTCGGGCACTTTTCCTGTCGGCTAGCATTTCAAGCTCTTCGCACTCACATATCTCGGCCTCTCTCTTCTTATTGCGGCAAATACGTCTCGCTTCCTTCTTCAGTTCCCTATAACGGTCCCACATGGCTCGCGTTGCGCCCGATTGCAACGTGGTCCTGTAGGCGGCATCTTTTTCTCTGCAGCTTCCTAACAATCCCCAANGTCCCACATAGCGCGCGTTGCGCCCGATCGCAGCGTGGCCCTGTAGGCGGCATCTTTTTTCTCTGCAGCTTCCTGACACTCCTCATCGTACCAGTTGTTCTTTCGGGCTCGCTGAAATCCGACTACTTCTTCGGCGGCGGTACTTAATGAGCGGGAAATGTGGTTCCACTGCTCGCATATGTCGGTTTGTTGAAGAGTGCTCTCTGAGAGCAGGTGTTCGAGTCGAGTAGCGAAAGCGCTGGCTGTCTCTTGTGATTGCTGCTTTTCGACTTTAAGCTTTCCTTGCATATTTGGGCGCACATTTTTTGCTGCACAGAGGCGGGTGCGTATCTTGGCCACAACAAGATAGTGGTCCGAGTCGATGTTTGGGCCTCGGAGTGTGCGTACGTCTAAAACACTGAAAGCGTGCCTTCCATCTATCACAACATGATCGATTTGGTTTCTCGTTTTTCGATCCGGAGACAGCCACGTAGCTTGATGGATCTTTTTATGCTTGAATCTAGTTGCCTATTTACACGGGGCTTAAATTTCTAGAAAACGTCATTCAAACCTTTCTTTAAAGTGCTGTATCTTGGATACCTTTTAACGAAACTTAATGATAAAAAATGAATTTCTTCCGTCTTATTATGGGCTTTAATTGCACATTTTTTTAAATTAATGTGCAACGTATAACAACCAAAAAAAAATTAAGTAAAAATGTATCTTTTTGATTTCTTTTTTGATTACAGCATTTTGAAAAATTTTTATCTTTACATAAAAACATTGTCTATAATGTCAAATTTAAGTACCCAAATGGGCGGAATGGGCTAATTAAGCGTATGGACTCTAGATCGTCTAACATTGAAATTTTACGAAATTGTTTATTTTTGAAAGAGGAAAGGTGTGTACAAAACAAAAGCAATATGAATAATTGATATTAACTTTACTAAAGGTCTGAAATCATGAAAATCCCTTCAAGGAAATGGCAGAATTGAACTCCTNTTACATAAAAACATTGTCTATAATGTCAAATTTAAGTACCCAAATGGGCGGAATGGGCTAATTAAGCGTATGGACTCTAGATCGTCTAACATTGAAATTTTACGAAATTGTTTATTTTTGAAAGAGGAAAGGTGTGTACAAAACAAAAGCAATATGAATAATTGATATTAACTTTACTAAAGGTCTGAAATCATGAAAATCCCTTCAAGGAAATGGCAGAATTGAACTCCTGAGGTTACAACAAATTCGTACACCCGAAGCCCTCTACCAATGGGGTGCTTCATGTTTCCAATGGGATGCCTGTAAAAAATAGCTGCAACAAACTTTTGAGTGGACTTTATTTCGACTATGACTACGTGCCAATTACTTTATTCCTATTTTAAGCTAGTTGAAGATGTTAACTGAGGTTAAGAAACATCAACATGAACAACACTCTTTGCAAAAGAATATTAGACCACCAATGATAGCTTCAAGGTTAGTCCTTTTATTAAAACAAGGAATGGAAAGGTGTAAAAAAATAAATAAACCCAATGAGTAATAAAATTATAATAAAACAAGTAAGAGCAGCGCTGTCTTCGGCTATGCCGAAGGC
>NW_016179192.1:0-7409 GCF_001687245.7 Rhagoletis zephyria | reverse complement strand
TTTTTGAAGAAATCTGAAATCAGATTGTAATAAAGTGTTTCGAACTTCAATGCAGCTTATGACTCTCTAGCTAACGCTCCTGCGTTATCTTGCTAATATTTTTAAGTAATTTTTAATATATATTATAGAAAAGTGTTCGTTGAGGAAAACTATGGATGCATCTAGCTTTTCCGTCATATCTCTGTCAATTCATACTTGATCGATACGTCAGACTTACCAAACTAAAGGCCAGATTTATAGCTATTGACTCGGAATGATATAAGAACGCTATGATGGAATTCCATCATATTACAGGTAAAAAGGTTTTAGTAAAATTAAATTTTTTTTTACAAAAATACCTGTTTTACTCACAAAAGTCTATTTTTGCATGGTATGCGAAGACATAAGTTTTACAGTAGTTTTCCGATTTAACGAACACAATTATTGTCAGGCCAATTCGTTAAATCGGTTTTTTCTTTAAATCGAGTACTAAATTAAATGATTTATTTTTTAATTACATCGAATAAAATATTACAATTTTAAAAATTTATACACATTTGTTCTTTAAAGTGAGTACTTTATTAATAAAAAAACCAAAAAAAAACAATAAATTTACATTGGCTGGCAATGTTTTCGACATGCAGTTGATTAAGAATGTTCACTTTTAATTTAGATTATGGAGCTTTTTAATTGACAACATAAAAAATCTTTGCATTAATTGAAAAATTGGTTCATCGTGGATTGTTTTTTTGGAATATTTAGATTCATTGTTACTGCTTCTTCTTGAAGCTCTACTAGTACAACCTGTTTTGTTGATTCAATATTGTTCTGTTTGGCCCACTTGACGCACACATCAAAACTTTTAATGGCATCCTCATGCTTCATTTTAAGCTCTTCAATTTCAATATTGTCGTAATTTTCGTCATGATCATCTTCACCATAATCGAAATCTTGCTCAGGCCCTTGCTGCACCCATACATTTAGATCATCGACGGTAAAACGGATCTTAAATACAACGTAGAGTTTTTTGTAAAATCATTAAAAGAGGTTAACAAATTTCCAATCAAAACATACGTTTGGAATCACTGAGTTTAGCAAATTTACTCCACTCCTCATTGCTAAAGTGTCTTCATCCTGCCGTAAAAAATCCCTTTAAGAAGCTTATTCCAGCATTTCTCCAATGATGCTTCAGAAATGCTTTTTCATCCCAAAGCTAATGCTGTTGCAGAATCGTAAAGCGTGTATGATTTCAAAAACGCAATTACATCCTGGGTTTGAATTGCGAAAAGCCTCGATAGAAGGGTACTTTTGTAGTGCAGCTTCAACAATCGAATTGCGCTTTGGTCCAAAGACTTGTATAAGTGGTGTAACATTTGGCAGTATATAAAGCACCCAAATTTTACCACTTGCTGAATTTCTTACCAAATCTTCAGCCGGAGGATGAGATGGAGCATTATCGTCAATTAATAGGCAAATTGTTTTTGGCGAGAAAATATTCTACCTTTGGTAAAAATCACAGTAAGAATAAAATAAAACTTAAAAATTGTTGAAAAATTTACCTGTCTAACAAATTTATCGAAAACCCAATCTTTAAATATGGTGCATGTCATCCACGCATTTTTTGAAGAAGTTTGTCTACAGGTATGCTTTTGTTTCGAAATGCCCGGGGATTTTGAGATTTGATTTTTTTTGTACCAGTGGCATTATTGCATAAAATGACAGTTACTCTTTCCTTTGAGATTTTCCTTCCCGGAGCATTTCTCTCCCCTGACTGCACATACGTTTTATCTGGCAAACTTTTCCAAAGTAGGCCGGTCTCATCGGCATTAAAAATAGCATCCTTTGACAAATGATGCTGTACAATAACTTCTTGCAGGTGTTTTTTAAATGGATCAACTAGTTCCACATTGTATGAAAGTTTTTCGCCACTTTGCTTCAGAAGTCGTATGCCAAATCTGTTTTTGAATCGCGCATCGCATCAAAACTTCCGACATATATTTCTCGGCGTATATCCTTCGCTTTGTGTTGCAATATAGATCCAGTTATGGGAATGTGTTTATTACGCTGCGCCAAAAACCAGGAGAACAATTTTTCTTCCATTCTTGGAAACTTGCCACTTTTAATTGCTTTCCTATTTTTGGATTTGTAACTCGATCTTTCAGAATTTTTTAAAAGTGTTTCTTTAGATTTTAAAATTATTGAAACCGTAGATGCTCTTAGATTGAAGTTTTTACACAACTCAGATACATGCACACCTCTTTTATATTGATCAACAATTTTTAGTTTTTCATGAAGGCTCCATATTTTTCTGGTACTAATTTTTTAGCTTACATATGCATAGATGTTAACGCGTTGACCGGAAATAAAGAACTAATAATAAAGTCACAAAATCCAAAAAGCAAATGCGGACTTAACTGTATTCTAACAGACACATTTAAAATGCTGTTGCTTTTTTCATTTGGCTTAGAATTATTTTTTACCCTTGAAAACCAAATATTTGCATGTTGTTCGTTAAACTGAGTACAGCTTCATTCCTCTTATTCGTTATATAAGGTACTCAATAGAAAAAATTGGGTTGTTCGTTATATGCGGTTTTCATAGAATCGAATGTCCTTTAAATCAGAAAACTACTGTATTTCCTTTTTGTTTGAGTTCGAGGCTTCCATATTTATTTCCATAAGCGGGGTTTTCCTACGGTGATGGAAATTTACCTACCGAAAACGATCCTAAATTCGCAATATTTCGCAAACTCGAGCCAATTTGACAAAGCTTACGATATAAAGGTGTGACATTTTTAGAAAAAGCATTTTCTTGGTTTTATGCATACGCACAGAGGTCTAGAAACCCAAAAAAGCTGGCCAAAAATGAAAAATTGTGAACTTTTTTTTCGAAAAATTGTAATCCTTACTTCCTTACTAATATTATAAATCCGAAAGTGAGTTTGTTTGTTTGCTACGCTTTCACGCTTTAACTACTCAACCGATTATCATGAAATTTTGTACACTCCTGTCATTTAATAATAATAATAGATTGGCGCTTACACATATGTTAGTGTTTGGCCGAGCTTCTCCTCCGACTTGTGGCGTGCGCCTTGATGTTGTCACACAAAGCGGAGGGACCTACAGTTTTACGCCGACTCCGAACGGCGATTGTATTTTTATGAGAAGCTGTTTTTCATGGCAGAAACACACTCGGAGGTTTGCCAGGGGCGTTAAGAAAAACATTTTTTTCTAAATTTTTTTGCGATGTTGCTTTGACCAGGGCTTGAAACAAGGCCCGGCGAAATGGAAGCGTGCACCGCTTACCACTACACCACAGCGGCTGTCATTTAGCCCAACTTAAAATATAGGATACATTTAAATTAGAAAAGGGGGCGTGGCACCTCTCGCAAAAACGGAATTTTTCATACTGCATTTCTCTGGAAATGTTTTTGGTAGATTACTGGAATTTGGTATAGAGGTATATAAAACCATTATCTACTCATGGATGAGGGCTGCCTCCTTTTACAACAAATCAAATTCAACTTCAATTAAGGGAGTTATTTATTTGAAAATTATATTAAAAAATTGATGTCAAGAGGCTTAAAAAAGCTGTAGTTTGAATGTATTTTGAAAAGGGTTGCCACCTGTTTGAAAAGTCAAATTCAAATTAAACTTTTAGTTTGAAAGTTTAGAATAATATTGAAGTCTTTCACAAGGGTTGCCACATTTTTTAAATTAAATTCAATTAGTATAAATAAAATATTATAATACTAGCAGACGCGGCAAACCTCGTTCCGTCCAAACTTAATTTTATCATTGAAACATTTAGGTCCAATATTTTCACCAACAATTCACGTATACGATTTCCATTGGCACGCTCATCGGCTAAGATTAGGGTTTGGTGGTCTTTTGCCGCCTTAAATAACCTAACGAAAGTGTTATGTCCGTGAAGAAATTCTCTAATTGTGCAGCATTTCATAGAACGGTTAATCTCACAACGAAATAAATTTGAATTTGAATTGAAATTTGAAGAACATTTCCTCTTAACTCCCTGGCGGCAACAATGGTCCGGTTCGAACCGACGATCCCACTGACTCAGCCAGTTGCCGATGCACCGTGCTAAGTACGCCTTGTAAATTATCGTTTGCTTTTTGCCACTATTTAAATTTTTTGTTTTTTTTTTGCTGAGTCAGTTCGAATTCTACTGAAAGAAGTCTGATGAGGAAATGTGGTGATTTCCGAAATAGCTATCACTTCTTGTATACTTACAAATCCGTCCATTTAACTTGTTCATGTACTACTTTTTGTCAAATGTAACTGGGTGACTACCTACATAAATATGTGCACTATTTATTTATTATTACTCAAATTGTTAAGTATAAAAGTTGGTCGTATTGCTCAACGAGAAATGAAATAAAGCAAATTTGTGTTATTTCACATTCAATTGGGAAATAACAGAAATTTGCGTTATTGCCGTTTGTGTTATTTCACCCCCCCTTTGAAGACAAGTACGGAAATTCCATTGCAAACATTGCTTGTTCACACGACAAGTAGATTGTTATCATCTTAAAAAGAAATAATCGAATCGCTGCATCCAGATGTAACAAATAACATGAAACTGTTCTTAAAATGGGCACAATTTTTAACATATGTTTTTAGCCATTTTGTGTCAGCGATTCTGTTTTCTACACTTTCAACAACAAATTGGATTTCTTGATACAAAAAAACAGTCAGTTTCGATTTTCACTAGAATAGCACGATTTTCAACAAATATGGTCGGCCATTTTATGTCAGCCATTTTGTATTTTACATTTTTGACATCAAATTCGAATTCCTCGACCCAAAAAACGTAAAAAAATATACTTTCAAACATATACTCTTGAAGTGCCAATTTTGGCCAGTTTTTCGGTCGATCTAGACCACTGTGATACGGCCCAATAAATATGACCACACATTACAAAACCAAATGGAACCCACATTGCATATGGGTTAATAAAAGTGGATTTCCAATTGCTAACAACAATTTAAAACTACAATCTAAAATACAACTGCCTTTAAATAGTTGAACTCCATTGGTTTGAAGTTTTTGAAGATTTTGATCCAGTTTTAAAGTAGGGTCTTCACACCTGCCTGAACAAAGTCCCTCTCCTACTTTACTGTCTCTTACAAATGAGTGTCTGCAGTGCAAATTAACGATTTGGCTACAATTCTAGAACAAATTTAATATAACTTAAAGCACGGTGGTAGAACAAAGCTAGATAAATGCATAGTTGTATTTTGGATTACGTTTTCTTGTAACAAATTTTTTACATACATACGTATGTCATTTGGTCGAAAAACTAAAATAAAAATCGTCAGTACGGAGGAAAGATCGTCAAAACGTCATTGAGCTCAAAAAACGTCAAAATGACGACGAAAACGTCAATTCGGCAATGCTTGTTCTTGCCTTCTTTCGTCTGTAGACCAGCGAAATAATCAACAGAACAATCTACATATATGTTTATTGAAAAAGGGAAACTTTAAGAGCAACCCTAAAATGGGCGTCGCCAGGATCGAATTTAGGGGGGGGCTGACATAAAAAAATTCCTCGAAATTTTTATTTCGAAATTTTAATGTAGTTGATTGATTAATCGTTATTAATATATATGTATTTGAAAAGACAATATTAACTAATAGCCAAATATAAATTTAATTCAGTAAGTAGAGTGGAGTACTAAACTTACATTTGACTAGAGGAATATTAACAGGAAATCGACACCTGAGTGGAAACTCCACCTATTTCGGCAGCCAGTTCCAAAACGCCTCATTTCAGAAAACTTTTCAAGAACGCCTTATCTTAGAATTTGGTTAAAGAATGCCCTATCTCAGAATTCGGTTCAAAAACGCAATATCTCAGCACATTTTCAATATACATATTTTCATTTGGGATAGGGCGTTTTGCAACCGAATTCTGAATCAGGGCGTTTTTAAAACAAATTCTGGGTATTTTTCAATAAAAATTCTGAAATAGGACGTTCCTAAAAAGTTTTCTGAGTTAGGGCGTTTGCGAACTGGCTGCCAAAATAGGTCGATCTTCCACTCAGGTGTCGAAGTATAACTACTATATATATATGTAGAACAAGCGTAAAAAAATATATAAATGTGAAGTAAATACATACCGTCACCCTTATGCCAGAAGCATGAATGTGCAAATTTACCAATTTTAAATAATTGCGTTGACTTGATTAACCTTTCGATGTTCTATGTTATGCCAAAACCCATAATACCGTGCGTACACGCAAAACACATATGTATTTCACAATGTCAATTACATGAATTCAGAGATAAGTCTCGTAAAAAACTTTCAAACTTGATTTCTCAAAATTTTAATTTTACACATTTATGTTTCTGACATGCGAGAGTAATAAAATTTTGTTCTTATTTTAATTGAATACATTTTTTTGTTCTATTTGGCCCTCAAGTTACCTCGCACCTGACATTATGGAGGTTAACGGACCTCGCATTCAGTGAGTTGAAAACCCCATATATATCGTCACCTGAAATGCAAAAAGACGTAACAACATGGTAAATGAAATGGAAGAAGTCGTGACTAATAATTTTTTTTTCATAAAACGATGTGGGGAGTTGTAGTTCGGTGAAATCCATAATATAAATCAAAAAGTAAATTTAGAATTTCTCATTAGTTATGACTTTTTGCATTTCAACGATGATGTTGGTTACGTCTTTTTGCATTTCAGGTGACGATATGAATTTTCAGGTTTATTCAATTAATTTTCCCTACTTGACCTTCAAATGACCACGAACCTGGCGTGATGGGGGATAACTGACGTCGGATTCACATTCAGCGCGTCGAATAAAAAAGGTTGATCAGCAAACTGGTTAATTGTTTCTGCAATTACTTCACATTGATTCTCAAAAACAAATTTTCGATGTATACTTAATATGCATAATCCGGACTCGCTGCAGCGGCACTATCCATTCGTAGGTAAAAAATTCCTACTGGGTGATCGAGTACAACTAAGGACAGGAACCGTTCTAAAACCTTTAATTTTTCCCTTATTCATTGCAAATCATTTGCGGTTATGTTAGATGAAAAGTATTCGAGAAAACGTGCCAAGGGGCGAAGCAAATACAAAAAGGCGACAACACATGCAATGTAAGTAAATAAGCACATACATAGGTAGATACATGCATATGAACGTCCATATGCCTATACATATGGATGAATGCGGTATATTTATACATACCTTGTGGGGAAAATCTCTAGTTTTGAACCGGTGCGCTTCTAGTATATTTAGAACCACTACTGGTTCACGGAAAATCTCAACAACAAACAACTGGCGAATTTAACACGGCGATGTCCTAGGAAGTGGAAATTGTCCGCCGCTGCATTACCTTTTCTATAGTTCTGACTGATGGGAACTAGTTCGCTCTGCATCCCTTTTACTA
>NW_016179191.1:0-7411 GCF_001687245.7 Rhagoletis zephyria | reverse complement strand
ATTTCGTATTATTTTGGCCTTATCGGATTTTCGGGACCTCTTCTGGACTTAGAAAATTTGCCTTCCATTGAATATAAATGGGAAAAAATAAAACAAGTACCTTAATCCTTAATTTCTCTTGCTTCCTATATCATGAGGTTTCACAAATTGTGGACTTAGCAACTTTGTACCTAAAGCTATATATGTATAATTATTATCATTCCTTTGAAATGCAAAAATTAATTCGCATCAATTTAAAAATAAATCTGAAAAGATTGCTTGTATTTTTTTTTAGTTTTCTGGAATTTTGTGGGAAAATTATTCTTAGTGTAAGGGAACAGACNCGTGCAAAGCAAGCGTGCATTGGGCCAGCGCTTTAACAATTGCCGACGCAAATAGGAACTTAAATCGAAAGCTTTTCAGAAGCTCACTTTGGAGCATATACGGTAAAACTAAAGTAGAAAAAATGTTAAAGAATTTATTGGGAAGTGTGTATTAAAGTGCGTTTTAGAATAACGTTCTAAAAAGGAAGCACGTGGTTGATTGGTGCACTCAGAAAATGCTCGACACTTTATTCGCTGACCGCTAAGACAAGTTCTATTATCGGGAAGTCCTTCTAAGTCAGGAGCGAGTGCCCTGTGCGGTTTGCTACTACATATTCAGGATACTTATGCCTTGGATCTATTAAGCAGATTCTAATCCTTCGTCCTGCTATAGTAAGGACAGAATTATCTTGCTTTAATGTCTTAGTAGTGTCTTTATTTTCCCATCAATTTCTAGCCAGTCGAAGGAAATGCATCCAAATTGGCTTCTGCCTTCGAAACTTAATCAGCTCTCTTATTGCCTTAATACTTTTACAAATGTCCTAGCAAAAAGAAATGATCATTGATTAAGTCCCTAACCGTAATTTTATCAAGTTCATTTTTAATTCGTCGATGTGAACATATAGGGCTTGGCCTGGCTATAGCAGGAAAAGAACAGCAGAGCTGCTAAGTAGGTCTAGGGTAGATGTTTTTAGGATTGTAGCGTCTATCACCGGCCACTGGCCACTATTAAATCATGCCTATTGAATAGGACTCCCATACATATTCCATTTCCTGTGTGAATGCCCAGGGCTGGCTTCCTTAAGGCGTAAAGCTTTCGGGAAACACACAATTCGGCAGTTAGCGGGTTTATCTAGGGCTACAATAAGCGATATGCACAAATTTATAAGCGGTTCAAAGTGATTTGTTTGAACTGCACAAATGCAAAGGCTACGGTAGAATAAAATTGTCCGCGGGAAGTTCAACAAAATGATGCTACTATGCGCTAATTGATTTCTGAGGACAACTTGGGAGGCACTACAACCAACCAACCAGACACATAGATAGCATTTCTATCGATCACTCTCTGCTCTTGTTCATACCATCCTGGATCAGAATCATACTTGGTGAAGTTGAGATTGGCTACCATATAATCTGTCGTCCTTGCTTATTACATGTTAATAAACTTATGTATCTAGTTCACCACAAACCTCACTCTCGGAGTCTGGCTGCCGATTTGAAAGCCACATCCTTTAGGAGAAGATCGATATGGATCACGCTGAGATTAAACCAGACATACGACAGTTGACGTTTTCGATATTTTATTAGCATTCTCGAACTTATGCCTTTATGTATGAGCTGAGGACTTGAATTTCAAAATTAACCACAGAACCAGATAATAATGCAATATCAAAGATGTCAGAGCGGGGCTGGATTTATCTTGAAAACATACATCTAAGGTCCGACCGCCTTGCCATGTTGAACTTATATCCTGAATGGCATTGATGCCAGCTTCAATTATTTGGTGGCATCAACTAGACGGCAACTTTCTAATTTGGCACGTGGTCATTCCAAGTACTTACTCTAATCATAGTCCTTAAATTTGCAGGATTGACCCCAATAGTCAATAGACAATAGTCTTTCAAGCATAGTTCATATGTAGCAATAATCAATTTTTGATTGTATGACTGCGCTCATACAAGTACATACAAGTACATATACATATATCAAACTATGACCTCCATCAACAGCATGTTCCTGATAAGTACCTATTTTGTGACGCCTATAGTCATACCTTGTTGCATAAAGCAATCGAATTACAATAGCCAAACAATCCTTTTCAGCCTAGTGGAGCAGCTTGTCCAAATTGAAAATCCAACTATGGTCGTTGCAACCACAACAACAACATAACAAAAGAAAGAAATACTGTAGGCAGTGTTGCGAAACGCACACAGTACTTCAAAAGAGCACTTGAAGCGACACTATATTTGCTGGTAAAAAAAAAACAAAAAACAATTCATTCATTTGCTTTTGCGGCACCTGTGGCTAGTAATCACACAGTTTCTATTTAGCTTATATGCACTTGTGGCAAGTGTTGCACTATCTTGTATTTTGCTTCAATGCTGTATAATTGCGTCACAACCAAGTTGACTTCATACAGTTGTTGCAGCACGCACCATGCAACGAAATAAGTCGAAAATGCAACATTCGACACTGGGTTGTTTGACAAGTAGTTTTCGGTTATGTCACCATGTCGCTTGTGGTACTTCTATGTGTGCAATTTTAGCCTGCCAAGTATTTTACCCGCCACAGCTGTGCAACCGTGCTTATCTACGTACTATTTTTGTCTACATATCTGTTTAACACTTACTTTGGCTTTGATATTTTCACACATTAAACAAACAACAAACATACGCACTTGTTATTTAGGCTTTCATTTGTGCATGCCACATGCAATTAATTTGGCACATTGTAACAATATATCAGCCTCAACTTGATGAAGAAGATTAAAAGAACGAACAAAAGAATAAAAAGCGAATTTGCAAGTGCTTCACAATGCACCTTGAAAACAAAAAAAAACAAAAAAAAAACATTCAAAGTCAAAGTGTGCCCTCTTCCGCAGCCAAGTGACTCGCTCACCTGTGTATTGCAACAACAACAATAGTAATTTGAGCTTTCGAAAAATTTGTAATTTTGATAACATCTCTCAGCATTTTTAGCATAGCACAAGCACTTGCAGCTTTGCCACCGATATATATTCATCAATTATACTAAAATCCGCTTAGCATTTGATGTTTTACAAACCGAGATACATATATACGTATGCTTCTACATACATATGCACATAACGTACATATGTATGTATTTCTAAAAAACCCAAAAACCAAATTCATTAACCAATCACCGCAAAACCAAAAAGTCAACTTCAACAATTCATCTCTGCGATAGCCTCTTCACTTCATGCGCTGCGGACATGTTGATGTTATTCTAATCATCCATGTTTAAAATTTCAACAGCAGTTCCAGCTGCACATAGAAGCCGAGAATTCTTCTCTATATAAAAGTATTTAATTTCCCCTCCTCTTCATATAACATTTTTGGGAATTTCAATTTCAAAACACTTCAATATCTACTTTCAGATTTGCGCCAGCTTTTATCCATTCGCTGCCAAGCGTTTACTTAGAAAAATTGGAGCTTACACATATATGTATGCAGTATTGTATTATTTGTTGTTGACATCTAAATCTGTACCTATGTATATGTTATTGTTTTCTCTTCTGCAATGCCCGGCATCTGCCTTTTTATTAGTATTTTGTTGTTCTAGTGTGCTTACTTGCTTAAGCTGATTACCATTTGTAGAATAAACGAAGAATTTACTTAAATAGTTGTACTTGGGTGTGCATGTATGAACGATATGTCTGTATGAGTAAATTTGGGAAACTTGTTGTGGTTTGCTTTATTACTTCATTTGAATTAGATGTTAAGGGAAGTATGTATGTAGTAGATTCAGTTATAGTGACTGATTTGCATTTTTGCCACAATTTTTAGTTATTTATGCTTCATAATTTTTCGAAAATTCCAATCAGATCTGTAGACTACAATTGATTTAGGTGTTTTTGAATCTAATTTAAACAATAACACTGGTCTACAAATTTCAACTTTTTTTCTGCGAATAAGACGGGACCTGGTGTTTCTGAACGGATTTTTCGTGCTGAACACGAATCCGGGGTCAAAAATGTCCCATCACGTCACGTTTTCGAGAAAAAAGGGGTTGAAACCCCTAAAAACAGCGTTTTTGGCCATTTTCGAAAAATTATAGAGCTGAACCCTGACGTGGTACAAATTTTGCATATATCAGAAATTAAAGGCTAAACCGTGCCCTTTCGAATGAGCCCTATGCCGAATTGATCGCGTGCACCCTTAAAGCAGGGGGTGTATTTGTGTTTAGGGGTGCAGGAAAAATTGATCACAGAAAGAATTTAATCTTAAACGATCATAGAAAATTAATAATGCCAAGGTTTTAACTATATTAAAAGTCGCTGATTACGAATCTGCAGTTAGATTTTAAAAATTTAAGATGACGGGTCGAATATGGTGGATATAAAAAATAAACTGAAATTCGCTAAATAAAAATTTTTAAGTCCGCCATATTGGATCCGCCATTTTGAATTTTTAAAATCTAACTTCAGATTCGTAATCAGCGACTCTTAATGTAGTTAAGACCTTAGCATCATTAATTTTATATGGTCGTTTAAGATGAAATTCTTTCTGCGATCAATTTTCCCTGGACTCCTAGACACAAATACACCCCCTGATCTAAGGGTGCATGCGATTAATTCGGCATAGGGCTCATTCGAAAGGGCACGATTTAGCCTTTAATTTCTGACATATACAAAGTTTGTAGCACGTCAGGGTTCAGCTCTACAATTTTTCGAAAATGTCCAAAAACGCTGTTTTTAGGGGTTTCAACCCCTTTTTTCTCGAAAACGTGACGTGATGGGAAGTTTTGGACCCCAGATTCGTGTTCAGCACGAAAAATCCGTTCGGAAACACCAGGTCCCGTCTTATTCGCAAAACCCTTGTAGACCAGTGTAATTAGTTCATTATTTTTCGTTTATCAAAAATTATATGAAGAGAGAAAAATATTTTAAAATGGTTTAAATATAAATACCTATGTCTAGGCGATAATTCGAAATAATAAAATTTCTAATGCTAACTCAGTGCTTGCACTGTATGTGTTAATTTGTCTATGCATATATATGTATATATAAATTTTAATGATTATATTTGCATGCAATTAAATCAGTATTCAATTAAAAAAGTAAGTTCTTTAAGCTTTCAATTTAGTGAAAAAAATGCAATAAATGTTTAATCAATTCGTACAATCTGGTATACCAAAAGACAAAAAGAAAGGCACAATTATTCGCCATTTTTTAAAGGTAGAGCCCTCTACAAGTCTCTCGTCATACCCGTTTTTCAATAAAAATATGAATAAATTTTTATGTTTTTTCTGATGCTTTGAAAAGTACTTTGCTTTGCGGTACATTTGCTTTTAAGACTTAAATATGTATATGAGCTTTTTTTCTTGCGAACTCTTAACTGATTTATGAAATCTGCTTTTCCATTAATTGAATGTCATTTTCTATGAATTTTTCGTTTTCGTTGACAACTGTATATTATGAATGTGAAAATGCAAAGGTCTACATGTTGTATGAGTAACAAAAAATTATAGTTTAAAAAAACAAAAAACTCACTTTTATTACAATGTGAACTAAAACGTGAAAAATAATTTATAGCAATACTATTTCATTAAAGAGGAATAGAAAGTTCCCTAACTTGATTAAATTACACTTTTAAAACCAACCTAAGGTAGGATTAATGTAATTGACAATCAAATCAATTTTACCGGAAAACAAACCGCAAAACAATCGCACAAATCAACAAAGTAGTGCAGAAAAGTTGTACAAGCGAGAGTTTTGCTCCACGATATAAATATCCTTAATGAGGTCTTGCATCAACCGGCACTCCAACTAATACTTCGAGAGCTGACCCGAGTACCGACTATATAGACAAAAAAATTTCTATATTTGACTCACCTGAACTTAGGCGAAGGTGTTGGCTATCCGAATGGCAGCATCTATTTATACCCTGAAAAAAATAGCAGAAACAAATGGAGGTACCTACAATTTAACGCCACTTTTGCAAATGGTTTGCCACTATCTGCTGAAAAGGAACCGCTATTATAAAAGCCTTTTTATGGATGGCGGTTGGACCTACGTCCTACCGGATAGTATAGGCCACATTAAGCCACTCGTTCTTCTCCATAATTTCTTGCAAGATATTCATTTCCGATGTGCTGCTGAGAATATGTTTTCTCTTACTTTTTATATCATTGAAAGAGTAGCTTATTCATATCCCATGATTGTTAAGCAAATAAATTGTCTAAAATGTTTAGGTTTTTCAAAAGACTAAAATGCGGAAACACCCTTTAAATGTTCCGCACTTTCATTTGTATTTCGACACATTTTTTACCCGATTTTTTTCCCAATTTTAAATTTTCAAAGTCCATCGCTTATGACGACCTACATCCCTACAGGAAAGGATGCGGTAGATACACCAATTTCCAGCCTATGCAGTATATAAGAGATCACCCCTTTTTAGAGTTCATAGCTTTAACAAGGTTACCCAAGTTAACTTTTAACATCGGAATGGACTGATGACTACATACATACCTACATAAATATTAGGACGATCCTTAAAATATCAACAACATAGGGCATACATTTGTTGTGCTCTACTTGCGAAATAAATATACACGAAAATTTCAAAATTTTGGGGAGGATTTGAAAAAAAAAATTATCCGCGAAAATTCGATCAAATTTAAACTTCGATCAGCTAGAGCTCAGCTTGTTTATGATATTAAGTGAATAAGTTTCAATAATACTTACGTAAAATTTATCAGAATTCAAGTGAAAATTTTGTCGAATTTTTGATATTTTTTTTTGAATCTACATATTTTCAAAGCCTCTAAATTTTTTTAATAAGCTTGAGGTCGGTTGCTTATTTTGCTTAAAAACTATTTGTTGCGTTTTTCTTTATTTCGTACGTAAAATAAAATAAAATGGTGCCCCATTCAAAATTCAGATTTTGATATTTTAAGGGCCACCCTTGCACATAAGATATCACAACGGACCTATATTGACCCTTGAGTAGACTTTTGAAAGGGACATACAATTTGAAGAGGCATAAGCTTGATTTCTGAGGAGTAAAAGTTAAATATTTCTTAACTGCGCTTCCTCGCCCTCGACAGACAATGGCAAACCACCGAGTGTACTGCTGCCATAAAAAAGCAGAACACGAATTTTAATAGAAGCTTGGCCAAACACGTAGAAAGCATTTAAGCGCCTAGCCTTCATTTATTGGAATCAAATTTGATATACTGTTCTTCCCCAAACAACCAACCAGCCAAGGGGTTTCCCCTTAAACTGGAAAGCTTCGAAAAACTTAAAACTTTTATTGGATTTCGATGAAAAAAAAAAACGGTTTGTTCGATCAAAAAATCCGGTTTATGCGATATTCGAAAAATCAATATTTGAAAAAAAAACCGTCTACAGATTTCCAAAAAAAAAA
>NW_016179189.1:0-7412 GCF_001687245.7 Rhagoletis zephyria | reverse complement strand
CCAACCTACCACCAGCAAACTAACTAAGTTAACGGAGCAACAGGCAACGGACGCCAAGGCTTGCGGTGACTGTGCACTAATAGGCTCGTCATCAGCAACACGTGCACAGGCGTGCATACAAACACACATACATACAGGAATGCAAACGAAAAGGCATACGGCCGTGCGTTCGCTCAACTGTTGCCGCCTGAGCTTCGTCGTCATTTCTTTTAACCCTATCTACAATTGCTTTGTTCGATCACGTATGAAAATTTTCAAATCAACTGAAAAATAATACACAAAATTATACACATTGTTACGCATAAATGCACATTCTATGCACTCAAGGAGGTAATGTAAACAGAGCAGCTACCAAACTAAAAAAAAGGAAGAAAATGGGCAAGAGCATAAAATTAAAATTAAAAAAAAAATCCCTCGTGATTAGTGCGTTAAAAAATTGCTTAAGCGATATTTGCGCATGCGCAGCAGCTTAGGGGACTCTCAAATTGTTGATGCTGTGGCATTGCACGTTGGTGTCACATTTCATCGACAATTGTTGCTTGCTTGATTGCTTCACTGAAGTGCTGTGCTGGCGTGTGTGTGTTGTCAAGCAAATATGTATATACATTAGGGTGGTCCTTAAATATAGTCGAAGATATCACATACAAATTATGGTCCCGATTTGAGTCGGTTAAGGCGTATCGCACAGGGGGCAAAGTTCAGATTCCTCTATGGAGACTAAAAAGATTGAAATTAATAATTTTTCATCTAATACCCAAATCTTTTGAATCTCCATAGAAGCCTTTTGACTCCTTTGCGACACGCGTTAATCGACTCCAATCGGGACCAATATTTATATGGGTTAACTATGACCGTGGTGTTACCGATTGATGGAATGAGACTGAAAAAATCTTTCATTTGATTTTTTAAGGATTACCCTAATGTACATACAAACATACATACATAGTTTTCTTCCTTAAATCGAATTACCACATTATCGCATTTTAGAATTTTTACAGTCATGTAGCTTATTAAATTTTAGTATAACAAAGTGCGAGTTTTAAGCTACTGCAAAATTACGTTGATTTTTAATATTTTTTATGCTAACGGGTTTTTGCCTTTTTTCTTATGCAGAAAATGCGCAAAACCGTTTTCAAAGAAAATAAAAAATAACGTTTTCAAAGAAAATAAAAAATAACGTTATACAAAAATTTATTAGGATACAAAACTGCATACTCAAAAAAATTCGAAAAAGAAATTAGAATATTTGTAAATTTGTAACGTACTTATTTTACTCAACTTCAGTGTAAAAAATATTCATAACTCAAATTATTGTAGAGTGCACCCAATAATACTACACTTAAATATTGCGCAATACTCACAGCTACCATTGTGATTTTTTAAATTTTTTTTGAGGTGGCATATTTTTAAAAACTATTTTTTTATCAAAAAATTTGTATGTGAAAAATTTGAGTAGATTTTTTTTTCACAGAATTTTTATGTGTGTATGTGTGATTATTTTAAATATTTTCCTCACCCCGTTGTCGAAATGAGAAATAAAGGATTTGCTTTAAAAGCCCAACTTCGAACCATATACAGTGAAAGCGGACACCGATGGTCACCTACTTTATGTCCGCCTATGAGAGATGCCCGCTTATGGGAATTTCATTAAAAATTATATTAAAATTCATGTTTAAAAAATCGAGATTTCAGGCTTCTAAATTAAAATAATATTTATTCTTCAATAGACAGGAACAGAATGAATTAAAAATAAATTCAAATGTATGGCGTTCTCTTTCCTACCGACAAATCTAATTGCCCGCTTCATTCAATCAGCAAGAAGAAGGCAAAAAAGGTATTTATTTTTTAATTTGGTTATGTACATACATACCTTTAGTACATTGTAAATATATGTATGTCCAATTAAATATATAAAAAAAAAATACATATAGTGGTAAGAAAATTATAGCCGCACCACTTTTTGCCAAGTTTTAACATTGTTATTTAATTTTGGTTATTTTTTTATAAACATATAAAAAAAACCCTTGTAAATCCAGGTTTCCAACCATTGGTAATTTTCAAAAACTTTCGTAAAAATTTGGAGCTTTTTTAAAAATTTAAAAAAATCAACCACAATTTTAACCATTTGAAACTTGTACTTTATTCTACTAGAATTCAATGGGATACAAAACTACATACTCAGAATATTTCTAGGAAGTCTAATTAAAAAATCTCGAAATTTTTACGAAATTTTTTTGATTTTTTTGTTTTTTAATATTCCACGTTTTAATTCAGCGTCACACGATTGGTACTTTTGTACAGATTTGTACACGCCAGTAAAAAAAAAAATGGGACGACAATTTTTTTGTAATCACATGATTGGTACAATACAGCGAACTTCTATGAAGAAATAAATATTTAAAAGGCAGAAAAAGGCAATATAGTCAAAAAAGGCAAAATTAAAATTTAAATTTTTAATCAAGGAAGACATGAAGCGTGTTATTCTTTAATTTGTTTACAGGTACGACTAAGCAGACCAAAAAGGCAAATGCCTTAAAATCCTAACCCTGGTTATAGGCTTATGATAATTTTTTTTTTATTTCATGACAACACTTTTTAATTTCTACACAAATATATATTTACATAGGCACATACATAATTGACAAAACCATAAGAGATACAGTTGCGGTCAAAAAATAGCAGCAAAATTCAAAATGATCTGTATTTATTTGTTGTTAATAATTTTCATTCAAAACATGAGTCGATCTACAGTATCGGTCATATCTATAGCACGCCATTTCGAAGTGATATTGTGTGCAACTTATGTTTATTTGTTTATTTTTGAAAATTTTCAATTAAAATACAGTTCTTTCTCTAACAAACCCCATATAAATCCAAGTTTAACAATTTGTAGAAAACTTCAAAAAAGTGCAACAAATTTTCACCTAAGTTTCAAACTTTTTTCTCGGAAGTGTTAGAATTTGTTCGAGTACACAGTTTTTTAGCCACTGCAATTTTACTCTCATAACGTGCAAATTTCAAGTGGCTACGAATTACCGTTAATTTTTTAGAATTTTTTTGTCGCATTGGCTTCCATATAATGAATAAACTCAAATTATTTGTATATGGATGAAAACCGCAACACCTTTGGCGAAAAAAACATCAACGGTAACTTTCAGTCACTTGAAACTTGCACATTATCAGACTAAAATTGAGTGGGCTAAAAAACTGTGTACTCGAAAAAATTCTAATTAAAAAAGTTTGAAACTTAGGTGAAAATTTGTTGCACTTTTTTGAAGTTTTCTACAAATTGTTAAACTTGGGTTTATATGGGGTTTGTTAGAGAAAGAACTGTATTTTAATTGAAAATTCTTAAAAATAAATAAATAAACATAAGTGGCACACAATATCACTTTGAAATGGCGTGCTATAGATATGACCGATACTGTATATCAGATACCACACAAATAAAAGTTGCAAAGTTTGCACAAAGTTAACGAAAACTAATTAATCTTAAATAAATTTCCTAGAATGCGGTTTTACAACCGATTAAATTTTAGTATAACAAAGTGCAAGCTTCAAGTCGCTAAAAATTACCACTGATTTTTGTTTAAATATTTTTGTGGAGGGTGTTGTTCTTCCATATGAAAGTCAGTTTTGTTCATGCGTGTTATGGAAGAAAATTCGCAACACCCTCCTTTTAGCCATATTTCTCTTGCAGAATTGCACACAATAATGCTTGCTAATGTATATCACACATTTAAGAGAAAAAATGAGAAATAGTGCGATACTTAGCATTTTCCACATATCGAGTGAAATTAGACTCTAAAAACGACTTTTGCTATAACCTCGACTCCGGTGATCCCCAGCTAGCGATTTAAATATTTTTTAAGAATAAATATATTTTTATGTAGCTTACATAATCATTTGCATACAAAAGTGCATCCCACACCTAAAAAGGCAAATTCATTTCCATTCAACTGGACCATTATTGAAAATTATATGTTCATGTCTTACCCTAGGCTTTAAAGGCACCTAAGTCATCTAATTTAATGACTACAACATAACAACATTATGATTCCTATTAAAAGCCATTCTAAATTTAGCACCTTCCCTTTTTAGCATAATTTCCGCAACCTTTATGACTCATAATGTATAAATACATATACATCTGTAGATATATTAGGATGCCTCACCAAAAAAAAAAATGCGGCTTTTCCACTGGAATTATAAATTTTATTATATTTGAAGACTTTAGCCAAAATATTTCGATAAATTATTAAGATTTACGTGAGCTGAATCTTAAAGCATTTTTATGCAGACCTTTTAAGCTTAAACTCTTCTACCGTCAGAGTTGATTTTTTTTGAAAAATTGTTTTAATACTAATTTTATTTATAAACAACTCGACATGTGGAGGTATTTTCAAATCGGTCCAGCTACGCAAATCTTAATACTTTTTCGAAATATTTCGAGGGAAGTCTTAAAATATAATAACTTTTATAACTCCGAGGGAAAAACAGTACCGACTTTTTTTTATGAAGACTGTTGCACACTAATATACATATGTATATTTAGATGTTTTTATATAGAAACGTTTCCTTTTCAACAGCCACTTAAAAACTCTTAACCCAGCGCCGAAAGTGAATTTTAAATTACTGCTGCACAGCTAAATTATAAACGCCATCGACAAAATCATCACCTCACCAATTTACAATATGCAAAATACATATAGATATTGCTAAATCCAACACTTAAACAAATGGTGCTAAAATTCCTTGAGGCTGTCGAGCATGCGCTGAAGCTAAATACGGAGGATATACGTATATATGTAAATATGCCTGAACGCTTTGTGTTTGTATATTAAGGTCGCTCTTATTACTATGAATTTATTGCTAGCGTTATTTTTCGTTTCGATAAATAAAACCAGTTTGTCTAAAAATACAGTTTGATGACAGATGACGGAAATTGGTTCGAAATAAAACTATACTGTTTCTCTTCCTACCTTGTCTTGGTGGCTTAGTCCGCCCGTCTGCTGACCCTAAATCCTCGAAGGGATCTGGAGGAATTAAACTCTGGGTAGGCAAGCTATTGGATTCCCATTGTTGCGTAATTTGTGCAACATTTCGATTGCTCGTAACCAGTTCTTTGTACTCTGGTTCCCTGATTTGTTCTTTTATGTGTCCGCCCGGAAGGTCCGCGTCCTTCAATTGCCGGCTGCCGTGCTACTATGGCTGGTTCTATCGGCTGCTTTGGAGGTAGATGGTAATTCTTGTGCAATGGTGTATAGTTTGTGCTGCGTATGCAGTTACACTTGCACCGCTATATCCAATTCCGACTTTTGCGTCTTCGTTCGCGCACTCTGGGCGACGTGAGCAACCCATGTGCGAGACGCGCTAACCAATCCGAGTGAAGCCTTAGCAGAAAGAGATGGAGCTCGGTGGGGCTACTCCGACTTTTTAGGTTTAAGAGGCGTCTGCCTTGAAACACGCTATATAAACGTGCATTGATTTGTGAAACCACCCTCGGGCCAGCCACGAATTTTTGCGACTACGGAAAACGTTTAAAGGACTACGATTTCAGGGCATGCATCTGGAATGTCCCGACCCTTAATGGAGAAGGTGCCTCTGCCCGGCTGGGTGATGTCCTAGTAGGGACAAAAGCTGATATCATCGGCAACCAAGAAAAGCGGGGGCAATGCAAGAAACCCCTGGGGCCTTGCGACATCTACTACAGCTGCCATGTAAAAGAGGGCAAATTCGGTGATAGATTTGTGGTGGCAGAGAAACTCCGTGGCTGATTACTGTCATTCACATCAATGCAAGACTTTTCAATATCTCTCTAATTTGCGCCCACGTTCCGTCGGAAGAGGAGAACGAAGTGTCCAAGGCTAGCTTCTATAAGCGCTTGGAGCGCACATACGAGCCCCCGCCATGATATCAAAATCGTGCTTGGCGACTTCAATGAAAGGGTGAGCAAGGAAGGAATCTTTGGAATCACCTTCGGAAAATTTGGCCTCCACGACGAAACGTCTGGCAACGGACTGCATAGGTTACAAGGCCTTATCGAGAGTATTGAGGGAAAGACTAAAGACCACCGTAAATGAACTGAGTGGGCCATATTAGTGTGGGTTTAGACCTGACAAATCCACCATATGACCAGGTATTCACAATACGCCAAATCTTGGAAAATACCCACGAGAAAAGGACTTCACAGCCGCTTTCGACTGCTCTAAAAGAAGTTACCTATGCGTTGCGATGTCTATATTTGGCATATTCGCGAAACAGATACGACTGTGTAAAATGACGTTGAGCAATACCACGAGCTCCGCCGGAATTGGGAAAGACCCGTCCGAGCCATTTGCTACCAAACAGGGTTTCAAACGGGGCAACACCATTTCATGTGACTACTTTATTGGAATGTTGGAGAAGATAACAACAGATACAGAATTGAACCACTCAGAGCGTGCAATTGCTGTCATATGCCAAGGGCATCGACATCATCGGTAACAAGAAGCGCGGAGTTGGTTCTGGCTTTTTAATTAGGGTAAGGAAGCAAAGCGATTGGGTTTGATGGTCAACGAGGACAAAAATATAACTACATATCTCCTGCCATCAAACATAAAGTCAGCATATGCGCGCCTTGGATCCCTCATCACTGTTGACAGTTATCATTTATGTATTGGCGACGGCGAGTACGAAAGAAGATGGAACTATGAGCTGAATGAACTTTACAATGGCATGGACATAGTGCAGCAAATTAAAATACAGCGGCTTCGCTGGTTTGGCCATGCCGTTCGAATGGACAACGACGCTCCAGCTCTGAAAGTATTCAACTAGGAATCCACTGGTGGTAGCAGAGAAAGAGGGAGGACCCCACTGCGATGGATATACCAACTGGAGAAATGCTTGACTTCACTTGGCATTTCCAATTGGCGTCAGTTGGCGTAGCTCGACCAAAATCGCTTAGGGAGTTACAGCGCCAAATAACACTTCAAAACACTGATACCCACGGCGAGACCCCAAGAACCCGACGCTAGAAATGGTAGCAAATATTTCTGCTTTTCAGTCCCTGTAGGGCTCAAAAAACTCACTCCTTTCAAGGGGTATGAAAAACGCCTTTTGGTTTACTTGACCACATCCTTTTTGTAATGCTGGGATAACGGGACATCCCTAAATTTTATGGCCCCATGTGACTAAGTGAACGGTAACCTAAGCAAAGCTAGAATTGATAGAATAAGCAAATCAACTGGCGCATGAGATTTCCCTTTCATACAGTCAGCTTGAGGCAAGAGTAGCTACAAAACAACACACACGCGAAAAAACTAAGAAGCCGTCGCGGAGACGGTGGCACTTTCAACAACCGCAACAGCAGCACCGTCAGCAGTCGTCAATTTAGTTATCACCGGAAGCTGGAAATTAACATCAACAACGGC
>NW_016179188.1:0-7414 GCF_001687245.7 Rhagoletis zephyria | reverse complement strand
TAAGACAATTTCAGAATCTGTCCAGAAAAATATCCTTTTTATATATTTATTGACCTTTTCAGCAATCTTATGCCAGGTTCGGCTTAATAATAACACAGCACATAACTCTAAACGTGGTAGAGATTTAACCTTAATAGGTGCCACTTTAGACTTGGCAGTCGATAATGTTGTTTTGTATATACCATTTATATTTGTACGTACATACACACAGCATCCGTATGTTCGTTAAGACGCATCAGCGAATCCATGAATCTCGCTTATTAAAGAGAAAGATGTAAAAACGTATTGGGGTAATTCAAATCTATTAATATAGAAAAAGGCGGATTTAATGTTAAGCCACATCTTTATTATATCTGGCGGAAGCCCTTCATCCCATTTTAGCTGTTTTATCCACATTTCTTGTAGTAATATCTTGCTTCTAATAACGATTGGACTTAGTCTGTTGTGGATTTCCATGCCATGCCTAGTGTTTTGGTAAAGCATTCCTCGTTGGTTTTGATGACTAACTCTTCATTCGATGATTCAATAACTTGAGGACAGTTTGTGCTCCACTTTGTAAAGTTTAGACCTGCTGACGATAGAATATCGATTATTTCTGATTTTATCTGTTGTAATTCACTTAGGCTATCTGCTCCGGTCAATAAATCGTCTACGTAAAAGTCCCTTTTAATAATAGCCGCACCTACTGGGTGCGTTTTTCTGTGCAAATCGGCAATGTGAAACAAACTACGGATTGCTAAGAATGGCGAACATGCTAAACCATAAGTAACGGTATTGAGATCGAACATTTGAAGGGCTCATCTTCTCTATTTCTCCAAATAATTAATTTAAACTTCCGATCATCCTTTTCGACAAGAAATTGGCGATACATTTTGGATATATCGGCTGTGATCGCAAACCGATGCAAACGAAAAGACAAAAGCGTTATAATAAGTTCCGGTTGAATAGTTGCGTTGGCGTTTTCATATGAGTTGCCTAATGCAGAAGGTGCGGTCTTGAATGGTAACTGGACTTGTATTCGACCGTTGTTGAGAACGGTGACGTTTTTAAAAAAATGTTTCTCACAATAAGACTCTTCTTCTGATAAAACTGGATTAGATTGCGGGAACTCTTCAATTTCCCAAAATCGCAATAATGCTCGAATTGGTTGCATTACGCCGAATTTGTCCTGAATGAGGATCACAGCAGTGGAAATGAGCGCTCTTTTACATGCGCGTGCGACAAGTGAAACGTGTGTATTGTTGGATGATTGTGCTTCATTCCGCATAGCCGAAGACGGTTGTAGTGGAGCAGGAGATGATGACTGCTTATCTTGCATTGCGTCGGTAAAGTGATCTGAACCATTATTGAAGTGTATATGAGTATGATGCAATATGCGGCATATACGACACCGAGATTGTGATTGACATTTGGATACCGTATACCCCTTACGAACACAGTTGATACAAAGGCCAGTCTTTTTTACGAATTTAAATAGTTGAGGAAATGCTAGCTCCAGAAACGATGACCATTTATATATAGTATGTTCTGTGCTGTTGCAATATGCACATCCTAACTTTGCGTTTATAAGAGTAGTACTCTTGTTGCTAGGCTTGTGCGACTCGCGGTTGTTAGACCTCGGAATATCTCGTTTTGTGCAGCTCTCAAGAAATTGACAATGGCGGCTCAAGATTTTATAGCAGTCGTCCCATGCAGGAAGTGATTCAAAGTCCTGTTTCTTGTTGTAGACCATCCTTGATGTACAAGATGTATTAATACTGAGTTCACAATGTCAAGTTCCGACCACAAAGATAGAAGCGAGCCTCTAAGTGCAGCAACAGTATCGATGACGTTTCGAATTAACGCAGGATTTGATGTCTTTATGACAGGAATGTTGAACAAAGCCATAATATAATCACGAAATATTAAGACATTGTTGTCGTAGCGTTCCTATAGTCGTAGCAGGGTCTTCGGGTAATTAGCTTCAGTTACCTCAAATGCTTCTTCGACACTCAAAGCTGGCTCTGCAAGACAACTAAGTAAGTAGTAAAATTTATCAATTATCGGAATGGATGCATCGTCATGAACTATGCTCGAAAACGTGCGAAAGAAAACGCTAATATTCGGCATATTTCCCATCGAATTGCGGCAACTTCAGGGTGGGCAATCGATTTTTTAGTGAACAATTACTTACTGAGGTGTTCAATCTACTTAAATCAGCAGCAGCAGTAGCTAAGATATGAACGAGTTTTGATTTAATTAGAATATACAATTCTTCAATTTCGGATCTTGACGTATCGTCGAAGTTCAGGATTTCAATTTGAGTATTTGTTTAAAGTATGACTCGATGATTTGAAGACGGTATTCAATTGCAGCGAAATCAATTGGACTCTTTTCGGTTCCAATTTTCGTTTTCATACTTTTCATGTTACGCGAAATTGCGGCGCGCTTTTTAATAAGTAAAGGCATATGATTTGGGGGGTCTGAATCATCCATTGCACTACCATCTTGTTTTATAGCCATCGTAGTGTCCTTACCAACTGATTCTGACTAACCCGTTTTCCAATGCTCTCAGGTGATGTTCTACTTGTAAAGGCTGTACTGCCGATGCGAGGAGGCTGTACTAGAGTATCAGCTATTGAACTGATTTCAGATTTCCTGGCGTAGATTACGGCTTGCGCCCTTAACGAAAGAAAGTCGACTAATGCGACTGTTTCACCAGGCCCGAGAAAACGCCGACTGAAGTCTCAATCGAAAGCGATTACGGCTGCTCGGAGTTTAGTGATTACGAACTTGTTGTGAATCACTTCGATGTGTAGAAAAACTTCAAACAAATTTATTTATTTTGACTAAAATTGATTAAGTGTCCGCAAAGGAAGCAAACAACACCGTGGAGTTTTTCGAGGGAGGGTTATATGGTGACAAGTCCTGTCCCAGTCGCCACTAGATGTCTCTACTAAAATTCAGGTCATCGCCACACGAAAGAGAATAAAACTCCACATCTGCTCAATCTGCTGGTTTAAGAACTGGAAGTAAGAACTTCTGGAAGTAAGAACTTCTGACTTTATTATTCACAAATTTGTAAGAAGAACCAAACAACGGTAATATTCAGAATATGTTCTTATATACTACATGAAATAAATGACTTCCAGTTCAACCTTAAGCTCAAGGTTTAACATCATACGATTTTTATGTATTTAATGCATTGGGCAAACAAATATTCATCGAGCGTGACCGCATAGGTCCCTGCGCATGGGTATATACTAGGGTGGGTCGATTTGTAGGGGCCCAAAAAAATTAACAGAGGCACATCGCGATTATGATTATTTGGGTAATTTCAAGCATTTTTGCCCTAAAAACCATACGTCTGAAATGAATTTCGAGCCAGCGATTTGTTCTATCTACTTTTTTTTTCAAAAAGTGGCTCACCTGTTGAATCAGCTGTATTGAAAACTAGCCAAAATGTGTATCTGGGGGTTTTTGGGGTCGAAGAATCCATTTCTGGCATTAATTTTTTCTTTTAAGGGCCGCCAGAGGGCGCTTCCGAAGTTTTTTTTTTATGTTAACGCCTTTTTTCAGAAAATCGACAACATTGTTGCGAAAATCCACTAAATTTGACTTTCTCATAATGCAATTTAAATTTTTAAATAGCCTAAAATGTTCAGCGTTGAAATTTTTTTATGAAACTATTTAATTTTTTTTTATGTTATATATTAAACACTCTATGAAAATGAAAAAGCACAGCATGAAAATGAAAAAGCATGCTGTCACACATGCCATACAATACAATATGTCCATAAACAGCATTACCAACATAATATTAAAAAAATAAGTTATACGTATTTAAAAACTGAAACATTAGAAATTGTTTATGTTTTTTTCATTTTCATTTCATTTAATATGTTTTTATGTTTTAAGTTGAGATTTTGAATAAAGAAAATTAGAATAAAATTCGAAAAATATTTGTTTTGTAAAATACAGAGAACAAGTGAAAAAACCAACGAATTTTTTGTCCTAAATTTAATCAAATCGATGTAAGTTGTGCATGAATACACCTCCCTTTCCCCTAATTTTCAACGCTGTATATTTTAGGCTATTTAAAAATTGAAAATGCATTATAAGAAAGTCAAATTTCGTGGATTTTCGCAAAAATGTTGTCGATTTTCGGAAAAAAGGCGGTAAAATCCAAAAAAAAGTTACGGAAGCGCCCTCTGGCGGCCCTCAAAAGAAAAAAATATTGTCAGAAATGGAGTCCGCGACTACAAAAACCTCTAGATACACATTTTGGCTAGTTTTCAATACAGCTGTTCCAAAACTTGGGCCACTTTTTGAAAAAAAACTGAATGATAAAAATCGCTGGCTCGAAATTCATTTTAGACGTATGGTTTGTTGGGCAAAAATGCTTGAAATTACCCAAATAACAATAATAGCGATGTGCCTTTGATGCAAAAAATTTGACCCGCCCTAGTATATATACATATGTACGTGTCTGATGGGGAGCGCAATGCGATCACGAATTCGCCTTGGTTGGTACAGTGGAACAGTGCTGCACAAAACTACGATGTGACCTTTGTGCCCAAACACATAGTATAAAGGAAAGTCGAGATTTTTTGTACGCGGTAATCTCGAAAACTACTGAACAGATTTTCTCTAATATATTCTGTATCGATAGGAGAGTGACATTTTTAATGTAGAATTTTAATAGGGTTGCCACCATTTAAGAAAATTACTAAATTCAATTCTAATAAGCGTAGGCGTCCGTTCTGCACCATCACTGTCAAATGAAAAGACGTAGCCTCTGGATGTGTAATAATGTATTATTTTTCTGAGTAGGGTTGCCACCTGTTTAAAAGCTATAAGATCTTCACCTTTCGTTGGATAAAAAAGTTAGATACCAAATGAAAGTGCATGGCCTTCACATGTACAGAAACTTTAAGTTTTTTGAGTAGGGTTGGCACCTTTTTAAAATTACTACCTTCTATACATAGTAGAAAGGAAAGGATATTTTAACCACGCTACTGAACGGATTTAGACAAGATTTTTTATGTATATAATAAAAGAAGTACATGGTGACATATGATTTCTTTCTCCAAGTACAGTATCGGTCATATCTATAGCACGCCATTTCAAAGTGATATTGTGTGCCACTTATGTTTATTTATTTGTTTTTAAGAATTTTCAATTAAAGTACAGTTCTTTCTCTAACAAACCCCATATAAACCCAAGTTTAACAATTTGTAGAAAACTTCAAAAAAGGGCAACAAATTTTCACCTAAGTTTCAAACTTTTTTCTCGGAAGTGTTAGAATTTTTTCGAGTACACAGTTTTTTAGCCACTGCAATTTTAGTCCTATAATATGCAAATTTCAAGTGGCTACGAATTACCGTTAACTTTTTAGAACTTTTTTTTGTCGCATTGGCTTCCATATAATGAATAAACTCAATTTATTTGTATATGGATGAAAATCGCAACACCTTTGGAGAAAAAAATTCTAAAAAATCAACGGTAGCTTTCAGTACCTTGAAACTTGCACATTATCAGACTAAAATTGATTGGGCTATAAAACTGTGTAATCAGAAAAATTCAAACACTTCTGAGAAAAAAGTTTGAAATTTAGGTGAAAATTTTTTGCACTTTTTTTGAAGTTTTCTACAAATTGTTAAACTTGGGTTTATATGGGGTTTGTTAGAGAAAGAATTGTATTTTAATTGAAAATTCTCAAAAATAAATAAATAAACATAAGTTGCACACAATATCACTTTGAAATGGCGTGCTATAGATATGACCGATACTGTACGTAAATGTACATTCATATGCATACATTCAGCGCGCGGCGAAGCCTCGTGTATCCGTGGCCGGATAGTAATTAAATAAATAAGAAATCTATTTATTTTTGCTAGTTTCTTTGCAATGATATCGTGGGCGGGATATTTGATGTATACAGTATGCAACTATACCCTCACTTAACCAACCTGGGAAGACGCTTACATTATTACCTACATTTGTACATATGTACATATGTACTTATGTATGAATTCATTTACTTCACTTTATGTGCCGCTACTAATTATGTATAGATTGCCACTGAGCAAAAACGCATCAGTAAAAAAGGTGAGTGCAGCACCGTACTCGTGATAGAAGTAAAACTTCTTAAAAAAACTTATATGTTTCAATGGAATTGAATTCCGTGTTAAATATTTGAATAAATCATTTAGATTTAGATAGAGTTTTTACCAATTTATTTGGGAAAAATAAAACATTTAGATTTTTGTTTGGATTTTCGTTGATTTCAAATTTGCTATCCCAAAACAATTGATATCAAATAAAACACCTCTTTGAGGTAAAATTTTCGAGTACCGAAAGATGAACTAGAAACACAAAATTTATGATATCAATTTTGAGACGAAAATTATACGCATGTTTTTAACTGCTTTGGAAACTGACGCAAAATAGTATTATTTATTCGGAACGTTGCGAAGTTCTGTATACTCTTAAAGCCCGTCCACCGTGACATTGAATACATGAATTCAAATGCAGCCGTCCACATAGCCAAAATTCGGCAACGCTCATGCCAACACAAAGTAAAAAGATGGCCAACTATCATCTTTTCGCGTGCGTTGCTCGTCAGCTGTTGCAAATAAATAAAATTATGTGAAATATTTTCACTTTTTAATCAAGTGCGGACAAGAATTTATCTGTCGTTAGTATGTTAATTTAGTGGTCCAAGCGTTCATTGTAGCAAGCATACTTTTTACGTGCGTTCTGTCAAACCAACGCCAACGCCAAAGCCAACGCGAAAGTTCTATGTGGACCGGCCTTTAGAAACACAACACAAAAAATCAGAACTTTAGCAACGATTCCTATGAAAATTACTATTTTGCGTCAGTTTAAAAACTTCGTATAATTTTCGTCACGAAATTGATACCATAAATTTTGTGTTTCTAGTTCAGCTTTCGTCACTTGAAAATTTNACGCCAACGCCAAAGCCAACGCGAAAGTTCTATGTGGACCGGCCTTTAGAAACACAACACAAAAAATCAGAACTTTAGCAACGATTCCTATGAAAATTACTATTTTGCGTCAGTTTAAAAACTTCGTATAATTTTCGTCACGAAATTGATACCATAAATTTTGTGTTTCTAGTTCAGCTTTCGTCACTTGAAAATTTTACTTCAAAGAGGGGTTTATCTATATATATAAAATTAAGTGGCAAAACTACCTGTTCGCNTTTTTTTCGGATTTCTATCATTCCTAGACGGCTTGCCCGATTTCAATGAAATTTTCAGGGGTGATTGGGGTCTGTGTGGAGGGTGCACATAAGAAATTTAATGTGTGTATCTTTGCACGTTTTGCAAAAACAAAAAAAACTAAATTAATTCTGTTTGGTTTTCGTGTTTTTTTCGGATTTCTATCATTCCTAGACGGCTTGCCCGAT
>NW_016179187.1:0-7414 GCF_001687245.7 Rhagoletis zephyria | reverse complement strand
AACTGGTCAAAATATCGCACTCCTATTATTTTGTGGACAACTGTAGATGAAGTATGTACCTACCAACCTAGGTACAGAAATCAAAGTACTACGATAGAGTAGTCGCCAAATTATTCGTTTTTTTTTATTTGTAACCGGAGATGCATACATGGTATACTATCGAATTCCTCGATATATCAAATATTGCTTATTTGAATAGACGGTTCCTAAACCATAAATTAGTTTTAGATAATTTTTGTGTTTTGTTTCCAAAGTACGGTCTTAATGAAAAAAAACTGGAATCGAAACTAAATGTTGTTCTCGTAGTTTTATTAATTCCTGCAAAATTGGACCATCTAATATTGATATTAACACATTTTTCCGCATTGTTTATATTTTTTCCTTCGTGTTTTACTTATCTCGCTCGTAATTGCACCAAAATGACGTCAGGCAAAAATGACACTTAAAAGTACTCTCTGAGTGGCGCAATCTTGTATTCTATCATTCTTGTTTTGATATTATTACCGACTTGCGGTTTCAATCGGAAGTGGATTAAAAAAAGTCGGCAATGGTACTCACTGATCGGTCTAGGCGGGCTGGTCTAGGACGCCCAGTATATATAGAAGATGATGATAGAAGAAGATAGATATGTATAGATAAAGAGTAAAAATCGTTGATGGTGTACATCAAAGCTTAAAAAGAAGAATATGCTCAACCAAAAAGATTGTAAGGATCATTATCTTTTATTAAAAAATTTAATCAACGACTTATTGATTCATCTTCATGGTCTCTCCGCGACTCTAGCACATAATTTCTATTACACCCACAAAACTGTCTGCCGTAAATATGCAATTTTCCATGCAAGTTCATTAACACTAACTTTCTAATGTAAACAACATATGTAAGTTTGTATGTATGTGCATACATTACCCTGTAGAAAAAAGTTATCAATTGATAAAAAATAACTTACTTGTAGTTAGCTTTTTTGTGGGATTTCTACAAAAAGTTTTCGAATTGAGGATAAATACGAGGCAGATCGAAATTTCATATTATCATTTTGAAGTTATGTCTGACGGAATTTCAATATAGGACTACCTACTGAAGAATATGTAAGCAAATATGAAATGTAATAAAATAATTAAAGTAAGTAAATAAAAATAAATAAATAAAAAAATAAAAATAATAAAAAATACTTTGCTTTTTCTATTGATATTTTATGTCCAAAAGTAGTTAGTTACATGAAAATGCATCAAATGTCCTGCCTAATTCGCGGACATCTCCATAGAAATATAGTTAGCTTTCGTCAAAGAAAATATACAGCTATTAGCTCTTTCCTAATCAACATAAAGTTAGCTTATAGTTAGATGCATTTCCTGCAGGGTACAAGCACTCACCAATACTTTTGAACGCCTGACTGAAATATTAAGCACATTGCTGTCCATATTATTGCAAAGATTTCCGACAAAAATGGAAAACTATAAATGAATTGAACGGCGGCGCTTTGACGCCAACGTGTTTTATGCACATCCAGCATCACTACAAGAAAAAAGAATAATTATTAACTTTTGGGAATGTGAAAGAAAATTTTGAAAAAAAAAATTAATTAGATAAACATCAGCAGTGTAAGCGAAAATATTATAAACATTAGCAATACGCTAAAGTAAATATTTACGCTAAATATGTATTTACACAAATGATGTAAATATTTGCCGACAGCAAAGTCTTAAATTCTTATTTTATACACATACATACATACATACATATGCAAAATACATACTCGTAGCCAAAAATTGGCGATCATGCGTCATATTAAACTTCACTGGTGGCAGTGCGGTTGTGCTATCTTCCTCAGGCGCCCCCTCGTCCTCCTCTGCTTTACCTTTCTCTTCATCGGGACGTGCCAGTTGGAAAATGTGATAGGTTTTGCGCACTTTAGGCTGCTTTGTTGTGGCTGAGATTTGATGAAAAAGATTAAAGCAAATATTAAAATGTATTTACAACGCAACTTTACCATTAACATCCATTGGCGTAGGCGTAATATCGTCTTCAGCAATTAAATTATGCAAAGCCTTATCCGTGTATGTGTCGTTTATTAAATTACCCAGATCATTGTAGAAAATCTCTTTGGAATGTTCATCCATTTGTAGAAAATCTCTTTCACGAAATGCTAATTTCGCACCAAGTATGCCATGATAAAAATCGCCAGAGATTATATGTATGGTGATACTCCAAAGAATGGAGGTTAGTGCAAGAATTACCATAAGACATATTACGGCATCTGTAAAGAAACAAGGAAAATGTCTTGTTATTTATTAAAATTATTAATTTAATTTATTATTAAAACTTCATTTAATTTAGTTAGGTTATGTTAGGTTAGGGCAGGCTGGCCAGCCACTGCGCGTCTTGTTGAAAAACATTCATAAAAGTTTTCTTTGCTAACTGGAATAACTTTCTGTTCCCTCGTTTTAGCGGCTGCCTCCATACTCGGTAGAAAACCTATTCCCAGGAGGCAGCGGCGCAGCCTACCAAATATACACAGTGGATATGCTTCACAGTGTTCTCATTGTCGTTTATGTGTTTCTAATGTTAAAGACGCAAATTAACATACATACATACACACAATCATATGTAGAATAGTTACTATATATCACTCTCATTTTCCGACGACTTAGCTTGGGCAACTATAAACAGCTGGTATGAAGGCATTTTTACTACTCATTTGTTGTTGTTGTTTTTTTTTTTTTNAGCCAATTTGAGTGCACAAAATAATAAATATACCCGTTGAATGCTTAAAAACAAGAACAACAAACAACTAGAAACACAATACAGTTTTTCCTTTCCTTCGAAATGTCGGATCTGTGTTTTCCGGTAAAGGAAAAAAATTCATAAGTTTATTGATTTACTAGCCAAATATTTTTTTCTTTTTCAGTATTCCAACTAAGTACATATGCCTGTATTTACGAACATACATATGTATGCACATGTAAGCCCAGCAGGAATTTTTATTACTTTGGTCTGCGGTTATGAGCAGCTTCTACTGAATATATTTTATTTACAAAGTGCTCTACGAGTTTTTGCTAGCAGCGGTCGCCTCTCGGCGGCCATTGGAAAACTTCCGATTGAATTTCTATCATTAAAAAATTTTCCCAAAAAGAAATTGACTATGCGGAGGCGGCCCAAAATTGTAGGTTCCTACATAAAAGATAGATTTAAATATACTCTTCCAAACCCGTTCCCAGGTTACTCAGGATAAACTAGCGTATGCTCCTTATCCGGTATCTATTCAAATGCAATTAGCAGATTGTCTACAGTGTTTCAAGCATTAAGAGTTAAGAGTTTGTAAATCCGGTTTTATTTTTCAGACAACCAATCCCCCATCAAGGCCCTATCCAACGGAATGATCAGCAGGCACGTCAAGTAGTATTTAGACACTCTTCAACTCTTAGCAGAAAAAATATGGCAACACTGTGTTGCGGAAAAAGGTCACTCTGGGATCGTATGTCTGTCCTTGTGAAACCGGAACGATTTTGCAGACTCAATTGGGCTTCTTTCGAGACTTGAATCTACCCCCAAATTGACTTAAACTTAACTTTACTAAACTCTTTACGGAATAATTACTCTAGTAAGGCTATTCCTCCGATAGACAGGATATAAACAGCATCGAACATCAGGCTGTTCACTGCGCTGTCACATGCACCAGTTTGGCCTGGCCAGTGGCCATGGATATTAAATGCTCTTCCTGCCTTAAAGACGTTGGAACACATTCGGTATGATTGTTCAGCGGTGGCCATACCTAGATTAAAACACTTGAATTCATCCACATTCGAATCCCTTATTATCAAAAATTCGTCCACGAAGGGCGGCTAATATTTATAAGGAAAGCGTTAGTAGCTTTGGAAGCCAGGGTAAGGGACTTATCATAGGTATGTATATAAAAGATCTTCAAGAACACGGTATCACTTGTTAACGAAATTTTTGTTGCTATTTCGCTAGTGATGTACTTGAATTTGGCCGCATATATTGGAACTACGGCTGGGTATATATACATATATATATAAATGTTCATATACATACACATAAGTATTTATACATTTGTATATACATATATATATACATGTCAGGCACAAGACCAAAACAAATGCATGCATGCGTATGCCAAGAAAACAATTAAATTTTTAGTGATTTGTCGATTCTTCGACGTCAAAACTATAAATCTTAAAGTTTGCACATTGTGCATTACACCAAACCAACTAACAAGGAAACAAAAACAAAATCGCGGCATGTCTAAAGAACTTTTGCAAAACAATTTTGAAAAAAAAAAAACGCCGAACCTAGGGGTCCTCTTTATACATCTTGCGGAGACATACGGTGGTCTGAAGAGGACAGAGATATGTACATACATATATACTTATACATAGGGTAGTGAGGATTCACTGCTGCTCTGCAAATCTGCAAATTTACCGGACCCCTCTATGATACGTAGAAGCTTTTCGAGGGAAAGATAATGTTGCCCTTCCATTCTCAAAACCAGCTATCGCCAAATGTACCATCTAAGTCTGGCGAAGGTCGGACAGCGGCAAAGAAAATATTGTCTACTACCCGCATCTTCCAAACAAGATGTACAAAGCGATGGTACCTAGAGTGGACAAATGTATGACGTCTCTATGCATTGTATCCTGTAATCTGTCCAGTCAGAGCTAGTATACCACTCCTTCTTTGTGGCCTTTTCAAGAAACACTTGGTTGTTTTGCTGGTGTCAATACTACACCCAGGGCTCGCATGAGCTTTATTACCCGATATGCTTAGCCGTACATTAGCCGTCCGGTGCAATAGGACGCCAATTCATCAGCCAGTTTGTTGTCTTGAACACCGTAGTGTCCCTAAATGCACACAATTTCCAGCTCATTCCACCTTCGAACAGAGTTCAACCTGAAATTAAATTGCACGACTTTTTTTGAGATATTTGAGCGATTTCCAAAGCCTTTAGAGCAGCTTGGCTGTTACTGCAGACCCTGATATTATGTCCGCGCCACCTTTCGCCACTTATCCAGCCTGTTACCTTCAGTATTGCAAAGATTTTTGATTGAAAGACCGTTGCGTTGGCGATATAGGTGTCAAAAACAAAGGATAATACGGTGATAATCTTCCGAACAACTTTCGCTGCCCGGAACTCCGGTCATCCTGCCACAATCCAAAAAAATACAATCGGCACATCGTCTTCATTGCCTCCTTTTAGATCGTTAAATCCAATGGTGCTCAGTTATACTCATGGCACCCGTAATGCCTATGCACACACTAATTCGTCGCCTGTTTAACATAGAAACCGTGGTTTTGACCAGTGCCACCATACCATAGCAGAGTACGTGACGATTGGTCTGACTAAAGCCATGTATGTATAGCGAGAATATCATCTGCCTGAGCTCTTACGTAGCTGAGCTGTCCGAAAACTTTCAGCGCTCGATTTACCTTCAGCTTCGCAACTGGATATTTTACGGAAAGACTTAGCTTTGCGCATGTAAGCATTCGAAGGTTAAGACAAAATGCACAAGCCATCAATCTTATTTAGGTACCTTCCTAAGTGGTTTTCCTGATGACCGTCATCCCCGTAAGCTTCGATGTGAATNAAGGTTAACACCAATTTTCAAAGCGTGCTTGGGATTTCGCTCACCCAAATCTAAGGCTGTAGAATGGCGCACAATGTCTGCAGGTTCTTAAACATAACGGTGTTAAATTGAATAGATTAGGATGTGTTCTGCTCAAGCCAAACCTGAGTCTCCTTTTTTTCTCAGCTTCCCTGGCAAACTATGGTACTAAATGCATCCTTCTAGCAGGTATTTAATATACCCAATGGGATAGTAAAGGCGTCGCGGTCTTCTAGTGGTTAGAAGTACGCACTACCATTCCGCAAGTCCTAGGTTCGAGCCCAGTTTCCCATAAACATCAAGAAAAGTTTTCTCTAATAGCCCCGGAAATTTTTATGGAGGTTTACCTTCTTTGAACCATTAGCACTTTCAAGCCCCTTAAGACCACGGGCCCGGTATCACGGCACCGGTTGATTCCTGTCTTTGCGAGCTGCGTACCTAGGCGTCATGTTTCGGAGTATTGGAGGGTGGTCGGAATTGTGTTCATTCCTAAGGCGAGTAAAGACTCTAATGTATCACTCAGAGACTTCAGACCGATAAATCTCTCCTCGTTTCTTTTGAAGACGCCGAAGAGCTTGATCGATTGATACCGACTTTCCGTCTTCCTTTTAATTCTCTCTGGCAGGGTGAAGTACCATGGTTTGAACCTTGACAGTAAGCTTTCTTAGAAGTACTGCAGGCCTTTAATTTCTTGTTGTAGAGGGGCCATTGTTAAGCGCTGGGGTATTTCGACGAAAGTAGTTCTTTGGCTTTATGAAACTATAATAAGCCAATCTTATTATATGGGCTACTCGTCTGGTGGAACGCACTGGGCAAGGCCTTCATTGTCAAGCTGCTAGAAAGGGTACAAAGAGCCGCCTTAATTGGAATAAGTGGCCCCACTTCAACTCGAATCGCCTATAGATATAGCCGCTGCGCGCACCTCAGTAAGGCTAAGTGGGGTGGGCTTTAAGTTCCCCTCGACCTATGGGCCCACCGGTATCTTGGTAACAATAATTACTGAACGTCATGTGCTTTGAAATAACTATGCGAGTTTAATTCACCATACTGTTAAAAATTTTCCAACACTTCACATTGACGTTTTCAAAACATATTGTCGTTATTCAAAAACAAAATAATCACAATTTTTGAAATTATTTTTCCAATTTTGTGTATTCTTTTTAGAAAGCCGCCAAAATACGGCGAAACCGCTAAAAGGCCTCGCCATTATATTTTTTATTGATCTACAATATTTTTTGCAAATAAAAAGCGATATTAAACGTATATTTCCTGAACCGATTTACCACTTAATTCATGACGTGCGATTGGTGCCCACAGAAATGTACACAGCAGTTTCCAGCATGCTTTCAACTATACCCCGGTACTACGTACAGAAAGAATCCCGGCAGTATTCACGAACTACACAAACTGGCACAACGCATCAAACCAACATATTACGATGGCATCGAGTTGGACTACGCACATCGGCTAGCCGCTAACAAAACTGCCACATGCAATTGGGTGTGGAGTCATACGCGTCCCTCAGGATTTCGTTTCGGTGGCATTTACTCGCTACGTTTATATGAAGATTTTCTAGTATGTTATCTAACCCCGTTCGTATTGATTCTACTTCAAAGAATAACATATGTATGTAACTGTTTTATCCCTTTTAATTACCCAGCAGCAAACGCCCACAATCACGGCCGATATCAATCCAACCACATTGGCTTCAAATGTTAGCATTGTCTTTTACCCGCATAGCGCATTGCGTCTAGAAGCTGCCATGCAGCGCGCAGCCGAAGATGTGGAGCTAC
>NW_016179185.1:0-7414 GCF_001687245.7 Rhagoletis zephyria | reverse complement strand
AACCAACTAAACGCGCATCCTTAAATGCCAACGCCCATTTTTTTTTTTTGCTGCGGCAATTTATTTATTGATCGTTATTCTCTTTTAATTCATGCATAAATTTTAGCACAAATACCTGCTTTGATGCCGTTTTTATCCCTTTATGTTCCGTTTTCTAAACTATAATCACAAAACCAGACGGCCTAATTAAATGTTCTGCATTTTTTTTTTTGTTTTTTTTTTTTTGAAAGTAAGCGAACGCCTTTTTGCTCACAATTTTTTACTTTGATTCTACTATTTTATCGTTCGAATGTTTTGTTTTTTGTTACTATTTCATTCTAATCGTCTAAAAATGTACGCTCAAAATTTAACAACTAAATTATAGCTGGTAATGAACGCGTTTGGCCTGAAAGGAAAGCAACGCTAAGCGCAACAAAGAAATGGGCAATGGCGCAGCATTAGCGCATTACTCGTGGCATATGTATGTATATGTATGGCAACAGCAAGGGGAACAACAAACAGCACAAAGGCACAGATTCCCTACCGAATTGTGGTCACTGTATGTGTGTGCTTTGCCTTTTTTTGGTATCGGACATTTTTTTTTTTTTTTTGGCAGCAACCACCGCCGTTGCCGCCTCTGTTGCTAATGCTGGCGCGGTGCTGTTGCTCCTTTTTTATTTAAAAGCTTTGTTAGTCATTTGTTGTTGGGATGGTTGTTAATGAATGGTTCTTGTTCATGTTGGCATTTTTGGCTGGCGCTCTTTTTTTTGTGTTGATGTTTTTTTTTTTTTGTAGCTTTGGCTGACTAAGCTTAGTGAAGTGTATTTTAGGATGCCATTAGAACTTTGCAGCATGCTGTTTTTCGATCTCCTCTTTGCTTGAGTGCCTTATTGTACGTATGTACATATGTGTGTATGTATGTATATATTTACATATGTATTAGTGCTCACGAGAATGTATGCAAATAGCGCATGTCTTTTATTTGTTTTGCTTTGGCAATGAAAGTGTTGGCTTTTTAAGATTTTGAAACGGATATAGAAGTGTGAAAAGGAAGAGGACAACAACAAACAACACGTAAATTGAAAAATTTAGTATGCGAAAAAATTTGGGATTACGTATTGAGGTGGGCAATGCAACACACACATGGGCAATGAATTGAAAAAAGTGTAGTTTAAACGGAATTAATCTGAACGATGGGACCTTAGCTCTGAAAAAGCAAGCAAATTAAATTGCTTTCTATTTTATTAAATTGTAAATTATTTTGTATCCTGTTTTCTTTTCTATATTGTTTTGTTTTGATTTATTTTGTTTTATTTTGATTTATTTTATTTCGCTTTTTTGATTTTATTTTATTTAAACTGATTTCATTAAATTTTAGATTTTTGTTATGTTTTATGTTATGTCGGCCATCATTTTAAATAAATTTAATCATTTAAAATGTCAAAATTCTATTTTATTTTATTCACATTTACAATCAAATTTTTTAGTTTACTCTTTTATTTCTGCACTTTTAAATCCTACTCTATTTACTTTTTTATGTTATGTTATGCTACGTTGTGTTATGTTGTTGTACGTTACGCTAAGTTATGTTATGTTATGCTTTGTTATTATATGCTACGTTATTTTAAGCTCTGCTATGTTATGCTATTTTATGTTATGTTTAAATTCTAGGTTATTTTTTTCGGCCGTCACTTCAAATAATTTTGAATCTTGCTTTCTTGTATATTTTGTTTTGTTTTGATTTATTTTATTTCCTTTTTGTGATTTTATTTAATTTTATCTTAATTTATATAATTTAATTTTAATTTATGTTACACTATGTCATGTTTTATTTATGTTATGTTATGTTCCTCTACGCTATGGTTTAATGATATGCTATGTGGTGTAATCCTATTTTATGTTATGCTGAAAGTCCAATTAATTTTATGTTGTGTTATGTTATGTTACGTTAAGTATTTTACGTTAAGTTATGTTACGTTATGTTATATTACGCTACGTTATGTCGTGTTATGTTATATTATGTTATTGTATGTTATGTTATGCTGTGTTATGTGGTTGTTTTTTTCCTCTGTCTATAAGCGCTATCGGCGCTAATAATATACAAGGAATACAGGCTAGTACTAATATGCAGTTTTGCTTTATATTATGTTATGTTATATGACGTTGTGTTATTTAATGTTATTTTGCATTATGTTAAGTTATGCTATGTCATGTTGTGTTATGTGAGGTAATTTTGTGCTTTTATGTCACGTTATTTTGTGGTATGTTATGTTATTATGGGCTGTTAAGTTGTTCTGTTAAGTTGTCTTATTTTATTTTATGTTACGTCAAGTTATGTTATGTTATGTTATGTTAAGTTATGCTAAAATTCAATGTAAATTTTTCCCGTTACTTGTAAATATTTTTTTCTATTTAAACTTAATGTTTAAGCTCGANAAATTCAAGGAATTTTGTATGAATCCTTGCTCAGCTCGATTGCGCCTTTTCTACCTGTCTCCGGCTGCTTACCTATTGGCCTCTGACCTGTGTGTATAGCCTTACCGTAATTCACTTTTACTGCTCTGCCGTATTAGCTGTCGAAATCGAAACTCACTTGTTCAACGTGTTTGTTTTGTTTGTTTCTTTCTTTCTTTCTTCGTTGGGATAATATTTGTCGTAGTTTGAGATAATAGTATTTATGTGTTTTAACAGTTAAACTATTAATCGCTTGGCAGTATTTGTTTTTGCAGTTTGGTGTTAAATTATATTTGAGCATTTAGGGTTTTACAGAGATTTTCGAGTCTTAATTCAGTAATAATAATAATAATAGATTGGCGCTTACACATATGTTAGTGTTTGGCCGAGCTTCTCCTCCGATTTGTGGCGTGCGCCTTGATGTTGTCACACAAAGAGGAGGGACCTACAGTTTAACGCCGACTCCGAACGGCGATTGTATTTTTATGAGAAGCTGTTTTTCATGGCAGAAATACACTCGGAGGTTTGCCATTGCCTGCCGAGGGACGACCGCTGTTAAGAAAAAACCTTTTTTCTATTTTTTTTTCCCCGATGTTTCTTTTACCAGGGGTTGAACCCAGGCGCAGCGGAGTGGAAGCGCGCACTGCTTACCACTACACCACAGCGGCTTAATTCAGTAATGCTTTACTTAAATCTATGTGGCTAAGTATGTTCGGGACAAAATAGAAATTAACTGGCAATATTTGTTTTTTACTCTTATGGAATTCGTAAAAAAAAAAGATCAAGACATACTTACAGAAAGAAATTTCTAAAGCAGTTCTATACAATTTTTGATTGTACCAACTGTAAATTCATATGGAGTTTCGCTTTGCTTTTAACGGCAAAATTTTGTATTCAAAGTTTTGTGAAATACTTAAAGAAAATGGCCATATTTAAGAAGATTTTTTCCTCTGCTGTAAAATTTTTAAATTGAGACTTAGCACTTTTTCATTGTAAGTTCGCGAACTTTTTTTCCATTTAATCCTTAAAAGCTTATTTTATTTAGTTTTTCTTTTATTATTTGAATTTTGTCTTCTTAGTTTAATTTTTCTTTAATTTTTAATGGTTAATTTATGGTTTTAAAGGGATTTTGTTATTTAATGTTAGACAGTAAGAAACATTTATATTTTTTTTTAATTGGTTTCTTATTTTCCTTTTTTATTTTTTTATAATCTAATTTTCTTTTGATTTTTAAATCTAATTATTTTAAAATAGAAAATCGTGTTTTAATCTCATTAAGAACTCATTTTGAATTTTTCTTCTTTTAATTTTATATTTTTATTTTTATTTTTTTCACTTTTTTAAAATAATATTTTAATTGTCTTGTTAACTTGAAGCTTTAGGGGTAAAGAAAAAAAATAATGTATTTAACATTTAGCAAATAATAATATATTTTATTGTTTTTAACTGTATATATATTTTTAATTTTGATTTAAAAAGAAAAATACATTTTTTTTTCATTTAATTTAATTTTTAGAAAGCAATTTTCTTTTTTCTTTTTTAATTTTCTTTAATTTTAAGATTTTATTTAATGACCTTAGTCCATGCTAAGTGACCTTAGTTAGACTATAGAGAATATGGCTAGTTTTTCGCTACAGTGAATAGCTCCCTTTCAGCTGACAAAGTCACTAACTTTATCAGTGGTCAAGCGGATTTGAAAGCAAAATTGTACGAAAATGTCGTACGACATAAGTGTCAACTGCTAATATTTTTAATTGGATTCTCTATTTAGTTTGAACATAACAGAAATTGGTAAACGGAAAACATTAAATTTTTAAAACTAAGCGAAAGCTACAAGAAAATTCGCTTACTAAATAAAAAATAAAATATATATGAATTTTTCATTAATTGCATATTTTAGCTAAGATTTCCATTTCCAATATAAAACAATTGGCTGCATTTTCGCCAAATCACTTTTTTAAGTGCAATTCACTTCCCATACTTTTGCGCTAATTTCACACTTGAACCCCACATACATTTGCCTTGGCCTCTCACACTGTGTCACTAAGCCATTTGGTTGTCTCTAAGGACTGCAGAAAGCGGAAAAAATTAAGCAAATTAACACAAATATTCCACTCAGCTCAATTTTATGGCTAACCTAATTTTTACAATCGTAAATTTTATTGCGGTATATGTTGAAATGAAACGGTTATTCGTGTTTGTAAGTTTTTTTTTTTTTTTTTTTTTGTTGTGGCAGTGTTGTGAAAAATGAAAATATGTGGGGCAAGTGAGGCAAGTGAGGCAAGTGAGTGAGTGGCTGGTTATTTTTTTTTTTTATGGCGCACATAATTTTTTCATCTAATTCTGGCGAACTGGGGCAATAACTTAACTTCAACTGAAATGGCTTAGTTGAGAGGAGGTTTTGTGTGCAAGTGTTTCGCTGGGTGTGTGTGTGTATGTGTGATGAAATTCGGCAGCAGATGCTACAAAGAATGACAAATGGCCGCAAGAATCACAGCATTTAAGAGCAATAAAATCGCTTGCAGCTCACTTCAAAATACAAATTGTAACAATAAAGCACAAAACAGTAAAGATGTACTACGTATGCATGTACGAATGTACTATAAGTATATAAAAATTAGCGCAATATAAATTTCATAACAACACAAGAAAGGGGATGGTAACAAAAGCAAAAAAAAAAACACACAAAAAAATGCTGCCATAAAAGCAACAATCAAACAGAGCGTCCATAAACATCATTCTAGCGCCGTAAAGCTGAACAAAAAAAAAAAACACACATTTTAACGGTGGCGTTACAAATTTAATGCTACCATTCTGGCGAATGTCGCCACTGCTGCTGTAAATTGTTGCTATAATTGCGGCTGCAAATGCTGCAAATGAAGCAGTGAACGAACAGTAAACTGGCTGACTGGCTGACTGGCTGCTGCTGATATGCAATGCGCACAGCGTACTTGACCGACAATTAAAAATGGCAATGAATTGCGTTAAATCAAGTTTGTTGCTTAAGTCTTTCGTATGTAGCAGCGGCCGCCTTCTGGCTGGCTACGATGTGTGGCAGTGTTTACGGCTTTTTATTGGAAAAATGCTGATATAAAAATTTGTTGCAAAACTTTTGCGCAAAAGTATTAACATTTTTTTGGTTGTTGTTATTTTTTTTTTTTTTTTTTTTNTCATCATAAAAATTGTGAGTGCGCGTCATCATCGGCATTGCAGGAGCAAATACACAAACACACACACACACGTACGTTTTAAGAATAAATACATGCGTACTTTTCAGTTGAAAAAGTCGAACAGGAAATTTTTGAAATTCACTCTTAAAAGCTTCTGTTGTACCAATCAGTTAAGCAACAGCAGGCAGCAAAAGCAACACCAAGTGGAAATAGCGGCATGCATTTGACAGTTTGACTTGCGTTGAGTACTACTTACATACTTATGAGTATGTATGTATGTATCTATATAGTATACAGATATAATTCTCTTCTCACGCACGCTTCGAAAACTGCAAAGCAATCAGCGCTTGCTTCACGGAATTTTATTTAACCCCGACAAATGGCGTATATATTATATTGGTAGAGAAGGACACTGCTGTAATCTCAGCGACAATGCAACTAAAAAAGGTAAGACAGCTTTAAAAATTAAAAATGCATGACGTGCAGTTGTGCTGAGTGCAACGGTGGCAAGGGGGTTGCGGAAAGGGTGGTAGCAGGTTGTAGGTGCAAACAACAGTAGTAGTGGTAAAGGGGAGGTCTCCGTAACTACGTAAATGATAAGAGAAGAACGGAAACAGTGTAAGGGAATGTTTATTTTTGAAATAAATTTTACTTGCGAGGGTCTAAGCCAAGCACAAACGCTAGAGGCTTTAGAGTATTTAACGCGAATCCTGCTGGTGGTAGCAGCAGATTACCTGTTATGTAGTTGAAATACCAGTTGGGAAGGCAGTTAGATTAGGTTGGCAGTCAGTGCAAAATACCAACTCACTTAGATCCTGCAGGTCTATTGTGATACCAGAAACCTCATTGATTTTGTTTCATGGAACCATTTTGAAGCGCTTATGAAGCATAGGATTGCTTTAATTTCTGCATCAGATAGTTCCGTGAGAGAGCTAAAAAATTGTGTGTGTATAAGGAAAACACAACCATCTCCTTTGTGACTACAAACAATTCTAATTCCTTATAGAAAACTCCATAGCCAAAACTAGTGTCCAGCTTGGATCCATCCGTGTAAAAATTTAATTTCCCTTTTTCCATGGTCTCGGGGTGGCAAACACTCTCTTCTTGACGAGATTTTTATCTTGAAGCGGAGCGGAGCGGAGTAGTCGATTCTTAAAAACGACTATCCAGAGTGTATAGAAGTATAGAAGCGTGGCCAAATCGCCGATCTTTCCATAGCGCCATACTTTTTATTCTGAGCGCCAAAGCAATGGCCACGTGTTTCCCTACCAGATTTACAGAGGATAAATTTGTGATCAGCTCTAGCGCCTTGTTTGCAAAAGTGCCGCAGGTAGCTGATGTCCACTTCGGAGAACATTTCCGGGGTGTTTATGAAATGCTTCAACCTTAGTCTAGCAAATGCCGGGCGGCTGAGTAGGAAGTGCTGACCTCGTCCAACAGCTGCGTCAGTGGGGAACCGTGACGATATCAAGTCGCACCGCGTGTGTTTCTAAAAAACAATGTCCGGTCAACACAGCTTTAAGAATCGTGAGATGGCGCTTAGCCAGCTGCATAAGAAGGGCATAGCGGCTTTGCATGTCCGGTTTTTCGCCCAACGCTCGCTGAGCCGCATGTGGGACCATTTGTCTTGGAGCAAGCTGCAGGTTGTTAACGGAACTCCTATGGCCTCTCTGTTCCAGAAAATGGGCTCCTCTACCAGTTTCTATCGTACCATTAGTGCTGCAAACGGCAATCAGAGTAGATATTTACCCTCCTAATCGGCAAAACATTGACACGTAGCCAATCAGCTGCCTCTTTGTAGCGGCCATCTC
>NW_016179184.1:0-7415 GCF_001687245.7 Rhagoletis zephyria | reverse complement strand
GGGGAAAAGAGTTTAAGCTGCACACATCAGTGACAGAGAGACAGACAGACAGACAGACAGGCGATCGGTGTGTTTTGTTTTTATTTTCGAGTTTTTAGTTTCACTATCTGTTTTGATTGCACGACTGGGCGGTCGGTCGGTTTCGTGGTTACCTGCTGTTACTAACAACTACAAGACCCACACCAACAAAGCAACAAAAACAACAAAAACAACAATGTAGTACACATACATATTAAATTACCAGTCAGCTGCAGTCGGTCGTTGCAAGTGGAAATGAGAATTTGTTTTTGCTGATGCGAGACTGCAGAGAGGTGGCGGAAGGCGAGAAGGCTCTTGGCGCTAACAATGTAATTTCAAAATTGCAAATACAAACCTACTTGCATACACAAACAAAAGTAATCAAAACACACAAAGACGCATGCGCCGCCACTCATGCCCGCTTAATAGCGCACACAAATTGCATTTCAGCAGTTACGCATTCGCTCAGACATACTCGTACTCGTAATTACCGAAGCAATTGACTGCATCTGCCTGGCGGCTAGTGTCTGGTGCCTCTGCCACTTTGCAGTGATTAACCAAAAAGCACCGGCACCAGCACCCACCAACTGGCACTTCCAACAACAACGACCACTTCCGAGCACTCTTCCTCTCTTTCGAATGGCCATTTATTCCATTCCTTCCGCGTTTTGCGTTTATTGACCGCTTTAGTAGTGTGTGGCGGCATTGCGGACGTCGCAGATGTTGGCCGTTAAATTAATGCACATCTTTAACTGGTCAAGCAGGGATTTACGAAATTCTCTTCACATCATCGTCTAATTGAAGTTTACAGCCAAGAGTTTACCATTTTGACTGAGTTATGTTGCCGTTTGCTTTGCTGATTTGAGTTACACTTCGGGAGGTTAAGTGGATGCAAGCGACTTTATGACGTGATTGCAAAATTGCATAAATGCTCAAAAGAAGAGGCTGTAATATCGTTTTTGGTTAGACAAGAGGCTGTGTGGAATGATGAGGAAATCGGCGATTTATGACTCGTGGATTTTATTATTACAGCCATGCATTATTTCATTTTTAATTTCGTGTCACGATTATGTCGGATGATGTCCGTTTCGAGAGATCTCTTAACATGAATCGCGTTGGCGAGTAAAGTGGACGTCTCCAATTTCGCGGATAGCCATTGAGAACAGTCTACATATACATATGTACATACATACATATTTAATATTGCGGACACCCAGAGATGGCAGCTTTGCTTACTTTCACTCAAAACTGAGTTAAAAATTCTTTAACAAGAATCGTGAAATGTCACAAATTTATGTAAGAGGTGGCCGATATGGTCAATTTTTTTAATGTGTGTTATGTAAAAAAAGTTTGATTAATTTGATTAAAAAGTCGAAAATTTAACGGCTGTTAAGTTAGCACTAAATACAGTTTCGAATTTGTGTTGGCGACGGCGAGTTCCGCTCACGATGGAACAATCAGTTGTATGGAAGAAAATGCGTGACACCGTCAGCAAAAAAAAAAACAAAACAAAAAATTATCGAAAAGCAACACGATTTCCTAACCACTTTAAACTTGCACTTTCTTAAGGTAGTACATATTTTAAAAGTATGTTTACATATAAATATAATCTCAATCAAAGCTCGTTTGTTAATTTGTTGATTAATTTCTCTGATAAAATTTGAAATTTGGACTTACATATATGGTTTTTGTTAGATAATTAGCTTTATAAAAAATAATAAACATTAAACAAACTATTATTTTTCACATAACGGTATGTCAATTCAATCAGCTGTACCAAATTTCAAGTATCTACTTCATTTTTCGAATTTACTCATTCAAAAAATATCTGCGTCGAGAAATGCATCCATATAAATATAGACTTTGATAAATTTATCAACACAAATGTCGACAAATGTATAGAGAATGACAGCAATAAGAATACAGCCTCACTTTTTTTTCAAAAAACATTTCTTAAAAACTGCTCCGACGGTGCGGTTTATACAGGGTAGTAATACCCATAGTGTGGCTTCCGATGAAATATTCGTAATACGAACTGGTTTAGGTTCATAAAATAAGATTTGGAGAACTTCCACTATTGGAGAAACATTGTGTCCTGAGGACTTCGCCGGACTCTTCCAATGTCGCCGGCCAACGTTGAACTTAATAGCTCGACATTTTGTGGCTGAATGTTTTGAGACAGTAACCAGAGCAGTGTATTTAGTACCTGATGCTTTTGTGAAATAAAGAAATTTTAAACAAAATATTATTAAATTCTACTATGACGCCAATCAAGGTAGTCTTACAAGTGAAAATTCGCTTCGACATTTGGCCTTATTAAATTCATACTTAATAGGACCATTGTTTATGTCAATCAAAACCTTTATATGCTTCGAAATCAGCAAAACGAATTGACAATATCCTGCTAATTAACTGAATAATCTGTTTATGTTGCATTTGAATGCCCACTTATCACCAAAAACTCATTAATTTTTTTCGAGCTACGCCTGCCAGCTAATTAGAAAATAGTACATCACTTTATCATTTTCGCATAAATTTTGCTCGATAAGTATGTAAAGGACACAAGTATATATGTATGTATGTATATAAGTAGATACCATTAAACAAATTAAGTCAAATGCCATTTAACCCACTTTACTTAAGTTGACTTTCAACCATTTGGCTGGCTGGCTGGCTGCCTGACTGGTTTTTGTATTCATATCATTTGATGGCTGCCATGAAAAAGCACACAATCTTTATTAGGTAACCAAAGTCAACTGTATAGATAACGCACGACCCGACATGCAGCCATGCAGGCAGGCAGGCAGGCAAGAGATTTTGGAAAAGTACGAATTTTAGTGCTAAATATTTTCACTATTCCAAAAATATATGTTTGTATGTATGTAGTATGCACTAGTATATATGTATGTATGTGTTACCTACTACCTTATACGAGTGCTGCATTTCCTGGTGACACAGCCACAAAATTAAACCGACAGACAACGACGACACGTCGACGCTATGGAAACGTGTGTAGGCGTTTTGGGTGGAGCGTATAAGGGCGTATAACGGCCCTATAACTAACGTGGCGTGTATGTAGTTAAAGATTTTATGTGCGCCAAACTGAAAGTATTTAACGCCTGCACCGCTTGTCTGCTTCGAACGGCAACGAGGACCCGCAATGTTGTAGCTGTGTCTGTAAAGGGAAACAGCGGCACTTCCGTCGCGAAGGCTTAGATAGTCTCGAAAATGCTGTAAGCGAACCAAATAGGTGGATAGATGAATATCAGTGAGATATCAACATTTTGTTACCATTCATTAAAAGTATAATTTCATTCAAAAATATACATATGTATATGTATGTAAGGAAACGAGACTCGTTGCTATCCTTTTCGTTCGATGCATTTAGCTTGTGCTGCGCCATTAAGCATAAATTTCACGTAGGAAGAAAAATAGTTGAACAGTAGTTTTACGACGAATTGCATAGCGTCAATAGACACGAATAAAGATGTGCGAGTGTTTTGACGGCGAAGAAGAACACATGAAAAAAAATTGACGAAAAAAGATGCGTACAAAAAACTTCGGCGAAGAAAGACACATAAACAAAAATTTACATCTGGCCAAGGACTGTGCTTTCAGCATCGTTCCGCAAAAACCCTTTTGGGAATTCACATATGCAGTGGCGGCAGCAGATATAATAGACTCGCCTTACTTTGAAGAGTTTTGGCTATATTTCTTTGGTTTATTTTATGTTTAATATTTTTTTATAAAAGCCTGGCTAGTTATACAAAAAACACGATATAAATCCACTTTTTGTATAAAAATGATAAAAATTCGAAAAAATTTTCGCCAAATTTTCAATTTTTTAGTCAGAATTTTTAGAAAACTTGTTAGTATAATAAAGTGTGAGTTTTAAGTGGCTACAAAATACCGCTGATTTTTAGGATTTTTTTTTTTGCTGACGGTGTCACGCATTTTTCCCCATAGAAAGAGTGCTCGACAATGTTTTTATATGGAAGAAAATGCCTAGTTTGAAAAATGTTGAAAAATCAACGGTATTTTCTAGCCACTTAAAACTCACACTTTATTGTACTAACAATTTTTCTAAAAATTCTGAATAAAAAGTTTCCAAATTTGGTGAAAATTGTCGAATTTTTATAATTTTTTTATTCAAAGTTTGAACAGCGGATTAATATGATGTTTGTTATATCTATAACTAAATATAAGTTTACGCGTCTTTCTTCGCTGAAGTTTGTTTGAGCGTCCTGTTGCGCGGTCAATTTTTGAGCTCGCGTCTTAATTTTATCGATATAATTACTTATTAATTTATCAAGTTTATTAACTTTATGATTTTTTTATTAATATATTCGCTGAAAATTATCACAATCGAGTATTAGAGTATTATTTACCGAAGAATATTTGTCGAGATATCCTTTGGTATCATAGACGCAATTGTTTTTTTACATTCATCATTATAATTTGTATGGCACAATGTTAAAGAGTAAAGTGAGCAGCTAAATAAGTTTTTGGTGCCCCTAAAAATCACCTACATATGTAATTCCTCAATAAGATTAACCAGTATTCCACGAAATTTTTGCGATTTTCGCGCAGAGAGATTAATTTTTGTGTCCCTAAATTAAAATTCAGCGGCTCCGATGGCTAGGTCATGTCAGTTCGAATGGACAGAAACGATCCAGCCCTGAAAGTATTCAACGCCAGTCGCGATGCTGGTAACAGAGGAAGACCAGGCGGAAAGAACTTGGCTTCGTTTGACATTTACAATTAGCGCCAGTTAGCACAGAGGAGAAATGACTGGCGTGTTGTTTTGGACTCGGCCAAAAAGCTCTTAGGCGGCTACAGCGCCAATAAAGAAGAAGAAGAAATAACACTTAATTCCTGAGTACTTTTTTGACTTGGGGTTAATTGCAAAACTAATTCGCAGAGAGAGCAAGTATAAAGTTTTTTGTAGTAATATTTGAAATACTTAAGTTTAATTTTCCAAGTTTTTAAAGGCCAAATTCACAGTACGTAGTTAACCACTGATAAGAGTTTAACATTAGTTGATTTTCATATTCACAACGCTCAGTTAACAAAAGTTTAAACCAGCATGCCCCCATAGTTAAACTCTTGTGAAATTAAATATTTTTTTGTGGAATGAATTTCAAATTTGAATAGAAATTATTGATTTTTAGAATTTATATATTTGTATATTGTAGGCGATATGAATTTCCATTAATTATATGACTCTGAATATAAGTTGAAAGTTAAACTCTTGATTGGTGGTTAAGTAAACTGTGAATCTGGCCCTAAATGTAAAATTATTTCCTGTTGTTTATAAAAACATTCTTTACATGATGTAACGTTACAAAAATGTAAAGTGCGTGTAGTCCCAACGCGCGGAAATTTTAGCATGTCGAGCATACTTTATGTGGAAGAAAATGCACAACACCGTCAGCCAAAAAAAATTATTACAAATCAACGCGATTTTCTATAGTCTTGAAATTTGCACTTTAACGTACTAAAATTTAATGGTCTATAAAACTGCATACCCAAAATTTCTCAAAAAAAAAAATTACAGAAAAGTTTGGGGGATTTTGCTAAAATTTGCTGAATTTTTATAATTTTTGTACAAAATAATGCTTTGTTTAATATTTTTGTATAAAAGCATTATTTTGTACAAAAATTATAAAAATTCATAGTTTTTAGACCATTAAATTTTAGAAAGAAAAGTAATATAGCCAAAACTGATAAAAACAAAAAGTTTCTATTATTTCTTCCACCACTGTATGTTAGATATGACTTTCACTTTTTTCGCGGTAGGCCTTCTGCTGGAAACGACCATTTATAGATAACTATCGATAGGTAACTGAATATGTTTATCGATATTATTTCCGTACATTTATTAATATGATTATAATAACTACCGTTACTCGTATGAAAGTGTCGTCAGTGCAAAATTAAGTAAAAAATAATGGATTTCTCCTCGGGTAAAGTTGTATAGATCCACTAATTCCATTGAAAATATCAAACAGACAATCAAAAGTGTGAAAACAATTGTGCTTTCCAAAGCAATTTAAGCGCATTTCCAGTAGCTGTTGTTGCACGCGAACAAGTGAGGGCGTAGGAAAAAGAAAACAGGATAACACTCTATGCTTTGGTTGTTGCGCAAATTATAAAAAATCCTTCAGTCTAAAACAAACAAATATGTATATGAGCATACATACATACAAGAGTATAAAAGCAAACAAGAGTACCACCCTAGCGCTATAGACGACAAACACACATCAGGACCTACATATAGTATATGTATGTATGTATGTATGTATGTATGTATGTATGTATGCACTTAAGTATATAACAATGACTATCAGCCCGACTCCGACAGGCCTGCTACGCGCAGCCCAACTGGCTGCCCCGACGACAGTTTATTGATTTTCTGCGAGTACACTCGCACTTGCCACCAGCTACACAAATTTCCCCACGCTTACTTCGCATTTCCTAACATTTGTGTTTTTGACAATCACAAGCAACAACAGTAAAAACCACATAAATGCATTAATTCAAGTTAGAATTCCAACGGCATTTGGGTGGGGTTTGTCTTTGTTGTCGTCCGTTGCCCGCCATCAAGGCAACCGCTGACACGACCACCGACTTTAGCTCGAAGTATGAATGAATGAAAAGCTTGCGCATGCGCTCTTGGCATGCGCCGAACAAATCGCCAGCACGCGTTTAACAATATGTAAATGTGTACCTGTACCACCTATTCGGCGAGCATATACCGCACGACTCTATGCCTACATACATTTGTAGATACATATCGTCGTTTAAAGTACAAAACCGCATATCGTTATTCTGCAAAACCGCGTAACTGACATTTGCTGCCAAAAATTGGATTTGCTCACACAAGCTCTTGGCTCAATCCGTATCCATTCGTTCTGAAATATACTAGCCAGATAGGCGATTGCTTTATAAAAAAGAGAACCATTTTGAAATATTAGTGTTTTTATTCTCTAGAAAATAATTAATGCAACCATACATACGCGGTTTTGCATTTCGTTGATACGCGGTTTTATACTTTAAACAACGATATATACTTATTGCAAGTACGTACATATAAACTCGTGCTAAGTCCGCTGTGTTAGGACACATCAGCAGCACCCGGACTGACAAGTGTTGGGAATGTTCGCTGCTAACCGGTTTGTCTCATAGAAAATGTTGTAAGTATATTTATTGATTCATACGCATTTCAAACCATGTTGGCTTGATGTTTTTCGGTTGGCTAAATCAAGCTGGCTACAAAGGGGATCGTAGTATAGCTAGGAGCGTAGACAATGTCAGATTTCGTTTTCTAGTGAAGTCTTTACAATCTTAAGTAGGTGGGATAGTAATTTAATCGTAAGAAAAAAATGCACTTAGCA
>NW_016179180.1:0-7418 GCF_001687245.7 Rhagoletis zephyria | reverse complement strand
TGGTTATAGTTACCAAATCATGTGTTGGTAGAAATATATTTGGCTGACTTTTTTCTGAGTGTATTCGAAATTGCATGAAAACTGGAAAAGACGAATCTATAAGCTTATCCAGGCAAAAATCTACCTAAGTACCGAATTTTAAGCAAATCGGACCATAAATTCGATTTCTTCGAATAGATCGGTCCCTGGTCCACTTCTCGGAAAACATGGATCATATATGCTAAAAATCTACCTAAGTACCGAATTTTAAGCAAATGGGACCATAAATTCGATTTCTTCGAATAGATCGGTCCCTGGTCCACTTCTAGGAAAACATGGATCATATATGCTAATATGTGCTAAAAAGCTACCTACGTACCGAATTTTAATCAAATTGGACAGTAAATACGATTTTTTCGAATAGATCGGTCCCTGGTCCACTTCTCGGAAAAAATGGATCACATATGCTAATATATGCTAAAAAGCTACCTGCGTACCGAATTTTAAGCAAATCGGACCGTACATACGGATTTTAGAAATATCTCGACCGCAGCGCCACCTATCGACATTAGTTTTGTTCTATAACACTCCCTAGTGATTATATGCACCTACCGTAAAAATTTCATTAAAATCGATTGGGTACTTTTGACGCCTATAAAGGACATACAGACAAACATTCATTTTTATATATATAGATTTTCCGGTAACACCACATTATATTAATTCGCGCTTCTAGCATCCATAGGACCGGGTTGTAATGGAAGTAATTGTATGTTTAACAAATAAATGAAAATGTTTATAATGCAATCAATAGATCCTTACGAATTCGTTATTACCAAGGCACTAAGTAACGTACGCACTTTTGTTTGCAAATGGCATTTATTTAAGTTGAAAGAAGACAAATTCCTTATTATTAATTTATTCTTACTCGCTTTCTATCTTCCAAGGCGAATGCATATAATCTTATCACGAATTCATGTATTCATGTGGTAGCAAGAGTATAAAAACATAAAATTACCTTATAAATTAAAAGCATAAGTATCACATGTATGCGTAGTCCAATTCACGAAATCATTTCATCGATCTGAGTAAAAACTAAGTGCATAAACTCTATTTCGCGTTAATTGAAATCATGAAATAGTGTTCATTCATTCAGTTTCTACTCAAACGCATGAAATGATTTAATGAATTGGCCTACGCATAATGGTAGTAAATGACAGAATGAATACAACAAACACATCCTTTTGACATAATGCAAGCCGAAAACGTTGGTTCAAATCAATCCGCAATCAAGTTGGACGTTTTGCCCACAAACATTGCGATTTTGCGAGCAGTCTCATTGTAAAATCTCATTTTTACAATTTCATAGTTTCGGCTTACATTTATAAAATTCAACGAAAGCACGTACCTATTTCGGCTGAGTGTACAAAATAAACGCAAATTAAATGAATTTGTACAACATGGCCATTAATGTAGCGATAAGTTGTACAACTTGCCAGAAAATCCAAATTTTTTGATCTTTCATACAACCAAGACAAATTCATTTAACAGGCCCACAAACGGTGCAATCTAGAGCAACACAACACCAAGTTGAACCAACGGTACTACGTTTATGGCTTTCTTTAAGAAACATCGAGCGAAAATTCCAACTGCTCCTGTAACACTACCTTATATAAGTTGGCCCTGCTATCATCCTCACATATGTTCATCAGAGTATACCAACGAAGGACGAGTTAATACAAGGAGATAGCAAGAGCACAAAACTACTCTAGAAAATTACACGCCCAATGACAAACATGAACAAATGTTCAACAAACACATAATTTTGGCAAACAGTTCAGTTCGCATTTATATCAACGAGCAGTTTATTAGATTTGTTTTCGTTTGTACTACATACATATGTGCATATATACATGTACACAAACATATGTACATACATACGAATATATATACAACCATTCAAACATATGTACATTAAGGCATCCAATCCCGGACCATTTTGTGATTCCCGGGATTACGGGATTTTAAATTGGTAATCCCGGGATCTCGGGATATTATTACCATTAATTAAAATATGCTAACAAACTAGTTTTGCAGTCTTTCTTTAGTGCGAATACTAGAAAGAAAAATAAATCTGTGTTTTTAAGAAAAGAAATATAAATAAATTTATTTTATATCAGTTTAAAAAGCTAATTACAAACTGAATAAATTAAAAACTACGAAATTGAAATTCATTCATATTGCAGTCGAAGTCATTTTAACAGTTAAACTTTTTTAAGTTGATTTGCATAGTAAAGACCAGTAAATTTGGGATTTTAAATTACACCATCCTAATCCTTGTTCTCTATAAAAAACATGTTACAAAAATTGGATGTTTGTTTAAGAACTATTTAATTTTTTTTTTTATGACGAGGTGGTTTGTTTTGTGAGAGTCAACAATGTAGTCTTTACGATGAACAGAACCCGAGGTATAACAATTTGAAGAAGTACCTGATTATTTAGTCAGAATAACGAAAAAATCCAAAATTTGACAGATCATATGTATATCCGAAGAAAAAAGGAAAAATATGAAGCCAATCGAAATCGTGACACCAAATTTGGTGTCCGGTATGAAAAAGAATGCCTCATATGTATGTTATATATATTATAGCACAGAATATTAGTAGTATTAGAATTGTAATATATTATTTGATTATTTGTAGGGTTGCATTTTATAATTCTTTTATGCCATTACAGTGTCTGAGTGTCGTTTTATTTTAATAGTAGTAAATTAAATTATATCTCGGGATCCCGGGATCCCGAGGGCTTGGTCCCGGGGTTTCGGGACTTCAAAAAGGGCTCGGGACTCCCGGGATTCGGGTACCCGATGATGCCTTAATGTACATACATGAAAACATTGCTGTCCTTAAGTACATACATATGCCCATCAGTACATCAACGATGCCCGTTTTCTTCATCATAAATATATCCATACAAACATATATACATATATTGCTTGATAGCGGCACGGCTGAAATGCGCAATGAGTTCGTTCATACATACATATATATGTATACATATATATATGTATACATACATACGTGCATTCAAACATACATATATACATATTTAGGTACTCGTACCCGTCATGCGTCGCTTTATTTCTTTTTTCCCCTTCCCTATACTACCTACATATATCTTCCTTCTCACTCATGTAACGTTTTCAGTTTTAAAAATTTCACTCTCCATTTTTGCGATACCGCCGCCTAAGAAGTTTCACTTCAAAAATTCTAGCATTGATAAACATTTTTCTATAAATACGAACGACATAATTAATACTACCGGTGTCACTTCTAATACTGTTTCTACTTTAGGTACGATTACCGTAAACTTGACTTTTACTGATTTTTACATTAAACATACTTTACATGTAGTAAACGACGATTTTAACATACCATCAGATGGTATACTGGGTAAAGATTTTCTAAAAAGTAACAAATGCGTTATTAGCTATGCAAGCAATTGTATTTCCTTCTGGGTCGGCAATGAAATAGTCACGATACCAATCCTACACGGAACCGAAAGCGACCTTGTATCATACCACCCAGATGCGAAGTTTATCGAATTTTCGATTTAGGCNAGATGGTATACTGGGTAAAGATTTTCTAAAAAGTAACAAATGCGTTATTAGCTATGCAAGCAATTGTATTTCCTTCTGGGTCGGCAATGAAATAGTCACGATACCAATCCTACACGGAACCGAAAGCGACCTTGTATCATACCACCCAGATGCGAAGTTTATCGAATTTTCGATTTAGGCCATTCGCCAGATCCGCTTTTTGTAGAATCGCAAGAAGTTGAACATGGTGTATTCACAGCAAGATGCATAGTTAATAGCAGTAACCCAATTATTAAAATCATAAATACCACAGATGACGTTGAAACATGTAAAGAATGTAAATATTCGGACTGAAAAACTTTCTGCCTATTACGTTTACTCAATTAATAAGACCAAGACAGAAGACGAAAGAACAAACGAATTAACAAATATTTTGAAAAACCAAATCCCTACAGAAGCTAACAGTAATTTACTTGACCTTTGCATCAAATATGCCGACATTTTCGCTCTTGACAACGACAAAATGACATTAAACAATTTTTATGAACAGAAACTTAGGTTGGCTGACACTGACCCGGTATATGTAAAAAAGTATCGTCTGCCATGTTCCCAACGTGAAGAGATAACTCGTCAAGTCAATAAATTACTAGATAACGATTTAATTGAAGGAAGTTATTCCAATTACAATAGTCCTCTAAATTTGGTTCCTAAAAAGTCTACTAATGGTCAAAAAGCATATCGTATGTGCGTTGATTTCCGCACAGTCAACAAAAAACTTATTGCGGATAAATTATCTCTCGCACGAGTTGATGATATTTTAGACAATCTTGGCTGAGCTAAATATTTTTCTACTTTAGATCTTTTTTCTGGATTTCACCAAATCCCCTTGCATGAAGATTCACGTGATATAATTTCCTTTAGCACAGACCGTGGAGCATTATCGATGGAAAGTATTGCCATTCGGTTTAAGTATAGCACCCAACTCATTCTCGCGAATGATGAGTATAGCTTTTTCTGGTATTCCACCCAACGTAGCATTTTTATATGTGGATGACATTATAGTCATAGGCTGCATAGGCATTTTTATATGTAGATGACATTATAGTCATAGGCTACAACGAAGCACATCACATTAAAAATTTGGCGAAAGTTTTTGACACTTGTCGAAACTACAACGTAAAACTTAACCCAAATAAATGCAACTTTCTTCGGACGGAAGTTATATTCCTAGGCCATAATTTTCAGCCAAAGGTCCGTTGACAGACGACACCAAAATAAACGCTGTTAAAAAATATACAAAACCGTCTGATAAGGACGCGGTTCGACGTTTCGTAGCGTTTGTTAATTATTATAGGCGGTTTATACCAAATTTTGCGTCTCTGGCAGCGCCTTTAAATAAATTAAGTAGAAAAAAAGTTGAATTCAATTGGGACAGTGCGTGCGACAAAGCTTTCGAATCTTTAAAATCAGCGTTAATTTCGCCAAAATTACTACAATACCCAGACTTCACTAAACAATTTATTATTACGGTCGATGCCTCGAAAGTGGAGTGAGGTGCTATATTAAGCCAAAATCATGATGGATATGATTTGCCAATATGTTTCGCTTCAAAGGCATTTAACAATGCAGAACATAAAAAACCAATAATTGAATTAGAACTTTTAGCAATTTACTTTGCCATTAAACAATTTTGACCATACATTTATGGAACGCATTTTTTAGTAAAATCAGACCACAGACCATTACTACACGTGTTCAATATGAAAGAACCCTCTTCAAAACTTTCAAGAATAAGGTTAGAACTAGCAGAGTGAAATTTTACTAATGAGTGTTTTAAGGGGAAATTAGGGTATCAACGAAGAGTATTTTGGCAATACAGACGAGATCAATGACTAGACGAGATGATGACAAAATGATACAAAATACAGATAATAACGAAGATGAGAAACAGGAGACATTAAACGTTTATGATAAATTTTCTTACAACTTTTCAAAAAAGATACCGCATATGATAAAGATGATCAAATTAAAAATTTACGAATTTGTCCACATATAAAACATAAAAAACTCGAGTTACTTAATTATGTCTTTGCTAACGAAATAATGAATTTCGATGATTTAGTTTCGAGGCTTGAAATTGAAGCCAGCAAACGCAAAATTAAGAAGATTGAATGGCCAAAAGACGATGAATTTTTCCGTCATTTCACAATTGCTAGCTTAAAAAATTGCGGAAATAAAATTTTAAAGACATTAAATCTTATATTAACACATCCTATCGATACAGTGACTGACGACGAAAAGAAACATCAACTTATGACAACCTACCATAACGAACCAATAAGTGGAGGACATTGCGGACTTAAATACTTCTGGAAAAATATGACCCGTGACATATCAAAATTCGTAAAAAGTTGCGAGAAATGTTGACTGAACAAAGTCAAACCTAAAAACAAATAAAATCTGGTGTTAACGCCAACACCTAGTAAACCTTTTGAAGAAGTAATTATTGACACAAAAGGCCCTTTGCCAAAAACGCGATATGGTAACAAGTTCGCTGTCACCATAATCTGCGATCTAACAAAATTAGTAACTATCGCGATACACTGAGAAAAAGGATTAGTTTCGACAACTAAAGATATTTAGTTCCCGAATTTTGACAATATTTGGGAACTGTGACCAAGGATTGGGAACTATTACCATGGGTTGGTAATTATAACTAAATATATTAAAGCTTCTAATATTCATCTAGGTTGTACCAAATCGTTAATTTAGTTGAAGGGTTTGATAAATACTAATAAATATTTTTTTGAAGCATATTTCTACAAACACCATTCAACTTAACGTATGGTTCATAAAAGGATGTCATTAAGCTCTGCTAATACAGATAAGCTTTCTTTCAACACATGGTTTAGTCATAGTTACCAAATCTTAGTTGAGGCAACCACGATTTGGTTTGAGAGCGGAACATATTCATGCGTGTGAGCCACCCCTAAATAATGCTGAGCGCTCTGCATGGGCGTAGCCAGGTAGGGGCAGGGGGTGCTCGAGCCTCCCCCCTAACTTTCAAATTTTCCTTATATATATATAAAATAGTACCCTGAAATGCCAGCTCAGTAGGGTCGAGCCCCCCCTAAATTTCATTCTGTCTACGCCAATGGCGCTACGAAGAGCGACAGCTGAGCAATGCACACAGTCCCACTTATTGAATCGTTTGAATGCGCTAGTATGCCGACCATTGCATAAAAACGATTCAATGAATGAGACTGTGTGCGTGGAAATCATTGCTCCGCTACCGCTGTTCGTATCAGAGTCTCCAGATTTGGCGATTTCGCGCCAATTTAAGAAATCGCCATTGGCGGTTTTTGGCGATTTTTCCCCTTCAAATAAATTTTTTCAATTATAAAAATATACTAATAGTTTTCCACGTCAAAAATGTATAATCACCCTAATCGAAGAACTTTTGAAACGATTACTTAGTCAATTAAATACTTTTAAAAAAGCTTTGATTTTGTCACCAAAAAAGTGTGTGAATCACAAGAGGGCGAGCTTCAGGGACCTGCCAATTCACTATTTGACTTTGAAGGAAAGAAAAGCAGCGGAAACTGAATATTTAAATCTTTTAACTTTCCCATGGAATAACTTTTCTCAGAACCATTCCATCCGACTCTGAAGAATTTTGGATAACTGCTTACGGAATGAAAACCGCAACAGGCAATAAAATGTTTGGAAATATAAGTAAATTCATATTATTATCCTTGCCGCACTCACATGCTTTGATGTGCGCATTTTTTCCGAAATAGGATGAGGTTGAAAAGCCTTAATTCAATAGTTCGAATAAAGT
>NW_016179179.1:0-7418 GCF_001687245.7 Rhagoletis zephyria | reverse complement strand
AATGTACTGATTTTTTCCAAGTGTCCTGCATTTGTCCCGCATTTTATTCATTATTTCAAAATTATCGGACAATGGATGGATTTTTTTCAAAAAAGTGTTTTTTGGTACTTTTCGTAGCTTTTCTTCAAAAATCTCCAAATCAACGTAAGCGACTTACAGCTCGAAGGGTATTGATGTGCCTCTTCCCAAAATATATAACTTGTGGCGACTTCAATGAAAATTATTAGTGCTACAGGCGACCATTTGCATTTTGTCTTCAAAGTCGAAAAAAGTGAGATTTTCAATCAAATACGCAGTTTCATTTGATTATTTTTTTCATTATTTTAAAAACTCGATAAAGAAGATATATCATTACAGTAAACTTTGAGCCAAAGATAATGAAAATCGGATTAGAAATGTAGATGCTATGGAGCGCAACCTGCACAAATTATATATTTTTTTAAAGGGCACTTTGTAACTCGTCGTTAACGTCGATTCATGTCGTCGATTTTTGACAAATAACTGCGAAAAGTACCAAAATAAAACAAAAAAAGAAGGGTATTGTTTTCGTTTTGAACGACTCAAAATTTGCCTATAAAATAATCTTTTAAAGATTNATTTTTTACTGATTCAAACGAAAGATGTATATATATCGGTTCGATGCCATAATACAGAGAAACCCTTACTTGTTTGAAGCATTTTTGTTTTTTGATATTAAATATTTGTAAGTGAGCAAGTGCGATATCGATCCGAAACTTGTCGCTAACTGGCTACAGAATCTCTCCCCTGAAAGGCTTCTTCATCCGTCAAAGTATTTTTCTTGAACCTTGGATCGACTAAGGTTAAAACTGATAAAATAATATTTTTCTGTGGCGATAAGTTCAAGTGTTTTAGCCGATATCATATAAATTAGTAATGAAAGTTTTTTCTAAACCTGAAATGCATATAATGGCGAGGGTTTAATGTAAATAATCGGTATCGGATACCGAAAAGGAAGTATAGGGTACCGAAATCTTTTTTAAGTATTGGGTACCGTGTATTGGGGACAATTCAGCACATCACTAGTCGCCCTCATTCTCGCCGCTCTCAGTTGTCAACTCTACGATGACGTCACGCTAAGTTTACTCTCACGAATTCTGCCGCAATCGGCGCAATCTTGTATTCTATCATTCTTGGTAAATATATGTATGTAGGCATATTTTTGAAAAATTGTCCTTCATTTTGAATCCATATTTATGGTCACCGTAGCTATCGTACATACTTACATACGTTTATTCGCTCATAGATGTCAAAGTACTTTTCTATTAACATTTATTATTCATACCATTTATATTATTTAACGAACAAAACAAGCTTCAGTGCCATGTTTTAGTGAACGTGTAAAGATTCATATGATTATTAGCGCGTTAGCTGACTCGTAAACAAATACAAAAATACAAATAAATAAATTCTAATAAAAAACACACGCCAATGCAAAAAAAAGACAACGTAAAGTGATGTCAAACATTACTGTTCTGATTGCCACTTCAGCGCAAGTAAGGACGCCAAGAGGAGGGTACACCAATCGGCGTCGGTGTGGCTGCTTTTGACGGAGAGGCCTTCACAGCCACTTTCCTGTGGCATTTTCATACAAATACGTAATGGGGGAGTGTCAAATGCAATCCAACAAATTCACATGCTTATATTTTGAAAGTAGGTACATATATCATATCTTTGCTTGAGACGAACTGAAGCGTGCAAAAATGATGTAAAAATGTGCTTCATACATTAAAGGAACACCCTCATGTATATACATACATTCACGTCAAGTGTCCCAAGCGCGCTGAGCGGTTCAAAACAAACTATTTTTCTACCTGGGAATTAGACAGAAAATGGGAAAAATAACTCAAAAGCTATGACTTCTATAGATTTTTGTACGGGCTATCCGATATACTATGCGTTTTCCAAAATTCTCCCATTTTCATGGTGAAAATTCTGAACGAAAATTTATTTTAAATTTGTGTCTGATATGGTCATTTTTAATATTGTTTTTAGTTGTCTCAATCGAAAAATCAGCTCTTTTTACATAGAAATCATTAATAAAAGATGGGCTTTTTTTGTTTTTCCGTGCTATAAAGCGTTTTTGAACAAGTTGCGGCGTTTCGTCGCGTCATTTCGGCTCCGCTTGATTGCACGAGTTAAAACATGAATCTGTGATAGCAAATTTTAACAAAATTATAATTTAAATTTGCTATATATCAGTCTTTTGTGCATCGATTGATTTGAAATTTACAGACAATAAACTACAGACTATTCTAAATAAAATTAAGAGTACTTCTTAATACTCAGTACAAACAAAACTACAGGTTGTATTATATAGTTTGAAATTTTTTTTTTGTCTTAGAACAGTATTGTAGATTACTATCTAAGAAAGTTTTTGCGAAAGTTTCAGATTTAAACATAAAGTAGTTAGTTGTAAAATTATAACCATATTATTATGTCCCGCATGATTGGCAGATTNGATAAAGTAGTTGTAAAATTATAACCATATTATTATGTCCCGCATGATTGGCAGATTAGCGCGCTCTAAACGGCTTTATAACCCGGAAAAATAAAAAGGATTTGATTGCTATGTAAAAAGACTTGATCTTTCGATTGAGATAACTAAAAGCAATATTAAAAATGAACATAATTGAGAAAAAATACAAATAAATTTTCACCATGAAAATGGGAAAATTTTGGAAAACGCGTAGTACCATCGGATAGCCCGTACAAAAATCTATAGAAATATAGTTTTCGAATTATTTTTCCCATTTGCTGTCTCATTCCCAGTTAGTCGAAAAGTAGCTTGTTTTGCACCGCCCAGCGCGCTTGGGACATTTGACGTGAACTGTCTCATATGTGCGTCCAATGGACTTTATATTCAAAAATTTTTCAATTGAAAAAAACAAGAAATTGATAAAAATTATTTTCGACACAAAAAGGGAAAATTTCCTCAAATAAGCTAACAAAAACCAGCAACATAAAGGATGCCAAATCTGCGCAACCACCGTTAGATGCAAGCTTTCGACAAAGTTGCGCAAGCGGTTTAGAATAAAACAGACTGATGCTTTGCATTTTGACGTTCTGGAGTCAGGGAAAGCTAAATCGTGCCCATTTTTATTCATAGCTGCAAGAAAAGCCACAAGTCCATATAATCATTTCTCTTGATATGGCCCTCATCCTGCTAGTGTGCAACTTCGTGAAATCAGTTGAATGTTGAATATCTACATTCGACTGCAAAAATGCGCAGAAAAAAATTTCAACTCAAAATAGAACAACGCGTTGTCAACTAAAATAAAAGAAAACAGAGATTTAATTTAATTAATTCTGGCACAAGTTTTTGTTTTAGCTAGGGTACCGAAAGTCATTGTTCTCCTTTCACTTAGTCTGCTATTCAGCATAATTTTACTGACCTTGTTGCAAGGGAGACTAAGCACCAATTGTCGACATTCAACTACAAGTACAGTGGTCGTCCAATATAATGCGCGTACTTCGTAAAAGCAAAAAATTCGTTAAATCGATTACCTATTTTTACCTATGTATAATACCACTATTACATTAATGATATTTACATTTAACTCGGCGACAACAAAATTCGAACATCTGTTTTATTATTTAGAGAAAAAATCTTCTATGCCCTATATTTTTTTAAGCAATTTAGTGAAAATTTTATTTTGCAAAGTGTTTTTTTTAATTCTAAGATTCATAAGCGTTTGAAATACCGAAACAAAAATGGGATAATATTAGGATCACGTTGAACAGAAAATTCATTATTCCGAATGTTCGTAATACCGAACGACCACTGTATTCCCAGAAACAAAAAAACAAGCATCAGATTTATAATTTGGCAGCCACATATATTTTTGTATGTACGGTATCGGTCATATCTATAGCACCCCATTTCAAAGTGATATTGCTTGTCACTTATGTATGCATGTTTATTTATTTATTTTTGAGAATTTTCAATTAAAGAACAGTTCATTGTCTGACAAAATCTACAGAAACTCAGGTATAAAATTTTTTAGAAAACTACGAAAAAATTTAAAAAAATTTCACCCAATTTTCAAACTTTTTTCTCGCATTTTCTTCCACATAAAGAATAAATACAATTTATTTTTATTTGGTAGAGCCCCCCAACAACCTCGGCGAAAAAAAAATTTTTTAAATTGGGAGTAGTTTTTAGCCACTTGAAACTTGCACATTACTGGACTAAAATTGAATGAGCTATAAAACGTTGTACTCAAAAAAATTCTAACACTTCCGAGAAAAAGTTTGAAATATGGGTAAAAATTTTTGTTATTTTTTTTTGTAGTTTTCTACAAAGTATTAAACTTTGGTTTATATGGNTAAATGTACGAAATCTACAATTCTGTATTCGTACAATTTACTAAATACTTTCGTACNATCATGAGTAGCAAAAATATCGCTTTGAAATGGGGTGCTATAAGATATGACCGATACTGTATTCACACACATATCCACAAACGAGTCCAAACAATCAACATTTGCTTTAAAACTGCTGATCTGCATTTGCAAAAACATCCGGTGGGTTGTCAGCGCCCACCACGGATACCCCTCACTATGCCTTTGTATGATTTAGAAAAAATGACAACAACAAAAATAGTAATAATGGTTAGCGAGTTTGCAAAATCCGTGCGCATATTTTTGTACTGTTTGATTGGCATTCATCAAGTTCGCTAGTGCGGGTCGAATTTGTGAAGACGCTTGCTGTGCCTCAAATCATTTTGCATCAATAATAATACATATGTACGTGTGTATGTATGTATATATGTACATATAATAGCATAGCATGAATGCAAAAAATGCATGATGACACACGCTCCCTTATAGCTGCCTAACCTTACTAAGTAAAAATGTCAAAATAAATGCTTAATTACTTGAGGTTAAGCTGGAGCTGGACTAAAAGTCTGGTGCCATACAACCTTGTAATGTAAGACGTGCTACCTTAACTTTGTAAGTATGCAATTCGGCAGTTTTGGTTGCGTTCAATTATCATTTGCATTGATTTGCACTTTTTCGGCTATCTTTGTAGCCAAAAATTAGTATTTTTTGCACTAAATTTTTATATTGCCATTAATTCGCAATCACAACACAATCGCTACATGGCACACGCACTCAGGCACACATCACGACACACCGAAGCACTACTTGTAAACGGCGCACGATTTGTACGCACTAGTTCGCGGAAACGCTGTGTTCACCGGCCCCAGAGGCGAGTGGGCCCGCCGAAATAAATGCATCGAGTCCGCAACTACATATGCCGAGAGCACACCAACACACCGACCAACCTACAATATCTACTGTCGCCTTAACTTTGCCCACCGGGCTGAGCATGTCCTGGCAGTGGTTCTTCCTTTTAGCTTTATTTGTCACATGCTGCTCTTTTAGACTAAATATGTACATTGCGGCATTTCACTTTGATTTTTTGTCAAGCCTTTTCACATTCAATTTCAGCTGTATATTTTTCATCCAAACCAACTTTTTCAGAATCAGAATATTTGCGCACTCTTCAAATGCTGCACGCACATTTTTGGTGCTACGCTTGGCAAGCCAACACTGAAGGCACATACAAACACACTTCGCCCCCACAATTTTCATTCACTGCATGCCATTTGCGGCACAGAACAATAACACAAACCGTATTGCACTGTTTTGTATACACACTTGACCGTTCGCTGGTCGCCGTTACTCGTTTGCCGTTAATTTTCCGTTGTATGCGAGCTTAAAAAATGTACGCGTTAATCCCGAACATTCCGACTGTACCCGCGGGATCGTAAACTCTCACTGAATGACTTTTATGGTACGCGTAGATGAATGCCTTCGCCTGGCTTGCTATCAGCCACAGCTTCACAGCTTCCAGTACATCTCGGCAGTGCTCGTAGGATGGCGGTAGCGGAGGCGAATGCCAAAGCATGGTTTCCGAAGCCATAAGCGCGCAAATCCAGCTATCTTGAGCGCCCGCTTGGAAAATTCACAACGCATTGATATGCTGTCATATGCACAGCATCCAATCCAGAGGTAGAGCGTTCACGCGCTTGAGTGCATACGAATATGATACGCGAGCGCCGATTTGTGGGTCGTTGCACAGTTTCTTCAATTTTCCGTCAGATGTCGCACGCGCTTAGGCTGTGTTCGGCTGTATTGGAAAATCGTTGGAGTTGTTTGAGAGCGCACAGCCGTGTGGGGTGGTGCGTGAGAAAAAGAGTGTCGGGGCAAATGTGCACGCCTGTATGTAGGCCTCAGGAAAGCACTTGACTTACAATGTAAATCGTAGTTACGAGCGTAATTCGTGTGTGTAAAATGCACATACTTACATAGCAACATTATTTCCAGTGAGCACGTGGTGGAATGAACAGCTTTTGTGGAAAATATTACAATTATTGAGTATGCTTTTGAGAGATATTTATATCATCAAAAGGCGTGGATTAGCTATAAAAAGAAGGAAATCTAAGTAGCGGGGACAGTATTCACAAAAAGTAATTAGCGGTTGTATAAAAATGCATGCAATATTTAGGAACGTGATGGAAGTCTTGCGAAATATCGAGAAAGGTAGCACAGGTAGTAGAAGGATTCATAGTACATACATATTTTGAATAAACCTGTAGACTTGTCTCATTATGCTGAGTTGTAGAAGGCTGGATATGAGTTTTCGCTATGCTATTGTTGGAAATAGTATTTTAAGGAATGGCGCCTCCGTGGTTATGGAGACAGTAGATACTGATTCGTCGATAAGATTGGTGTTAATCAGCGCTTTTTCCGGGTTTGGGAATAATTTTTATTTCTGACACGTTCCTCTATACTGATATTCACTCCGTCATAAGGTAGCAGTACAATATTTATATTCATGTGGTGATGCTTTGTTATAGCCACGCTAATATACAGCGGTGGTCAAAACATATTTGTTCATATGGGTCAATTCACGTCACGTTGGGACAAGCGTGCTGAGGAAAAATATTGAAAACTATGATTTCTATAGACTTTTGTATGGACAACCCGACGATGCCTCGCGATGCTATGCGTTTTTCAAATTTTTTTCTTTATTATAGTTATAATGAAACGAAAATTTATTTTAAATTTTTAAATTAAAAAATTACATTTTTATTTTTCTGGGTTATAAAGCGTTTTAGAGCGCGCTAAACCGTTTACCGTGCGCGTCACTTTAATAAAAACACCCACTCAATTCTCATAAAAAGGTTTGAAAATCTTTAGTTTTGTTTGTAATCAGTATTAAGAAGTGTTGTTAAACTCAGGTTCTTTGGAATAGTTTGTAGTTTATTGCGTGCAAATTTCAAATCGATCGATACACAGACGTCTGAGATATAGCGAGTTAAAATTAAAATTTTATAAAAATTTGCTATGACAGTATCAGTATCATCTAATACCCAGGACTATACTAA